>NW_006769770.1:0-296 GCF_000442215.2 Lipotes vexillifer | reverse complement strand
GAATTGAGGACAGTCTCAGAGACCTCTGGGACAACATTAAATGCACCAATATTCAAATTATAGAGGGTCCCAGAAGAAAAGAGAAAAAGAAAGGGGCTGAGAAAATATTTGAAGAGATTATACTTTAACACTTCCCTAACATGGGAAAGGAAATATTCCATCAAGTCCAGGAAGCACAGAGAGTACCATACAATATAAACCTAAAGAGAAACACACCAAGGCATAAATTAATTAAACTATCAAAAATTAAATACAAAGAAAAAATATTAAAAGCAGCAAGGGCAAAGCAACAAATA
>NW_006769769.1:0-215 GCF_000442215.2 Lipotes vexillifer | reverse complement strand
TCCCAAAGTCCACCTCCTCAATTTGGGATGATTCGTTGTCTATTCAGGTATTCCACAGACGCATGGTACATCAAGTTGATTGTGGAGATTTAATCTGCTGCTTCTGAGGCTGCCCGGAGAGATTTCCCTTTCTCTTCTTTGTTCCCACAGCGCCTGGGGTTCAGCTTTGGATTTGGCCCCGCCTCTGCGTGTAGGTCGCCTGAGGGCATCTGTTC
>NW_006769768.1:0-215 GCF_000442215.2 Lipotes vexillifer | reverse complement strand
AGGCTTCGGGTAAGTGTTAGGCTAAGGGTTAGGGTTAGGGAATAGGGACGATTTACGGTACAATTTAGGGTTAGGGTTAGGGAATGGGGACGGTTTAGGGTACAGGTTAGGTACGACAATGGTTTAGGGTTGTCGTCCGTTTAAGGGCATGTGTTATTGTTATCGTACGGGTTTGGATTAGGGCATGGGTTAGGGTAAGACTTCGGGTAAGAGTT
>NW_006769766.1:0-786 GCF_000442215.2 Lipotes vexillifer | reverse complement strand
AGGTACATAGCCTCGGGCACTAGGCTTAGGGAAACAGAAATCAAAAAGACAGATCCACCCCAATGTTAGGGGCTGCCCTCATCACAGGAACCTTGTCCACTGTACAAGTTAAATACCCACGAAAGGAAAAAATGGATCGCCAAGTTGCGGCACTTACGGGCCATGGAATATCAGTCAGCAATGAAATCAAGGTCATCTGGCCCGTGGCATCTTAGTGATTGGATTTAGGTACGATGATTCCAAGTGAAATAAGTCACACAGAAAAAGAAACATCATTCGGTATCACTAATACACGGATTGTAAACTTTTCTACACATGGAAGGAATTACAAAGCAGAAGAGAGTCTCTCATTTAGAAAACAAATTTATACTTGCGTAAGGGGAAAGCTGAGTGGGGGTGCTGCATAAAACAAGAGATTGAAATCAGCACAGATACCGTTCCAGAAGCCAAATACTTAATAGACAAGATCTACTCCTTGCTCCACGAAATGGACTCAACACCCCATATTCAACGCATAGGTATAGACCTGACTGGTAGGAATCTAAAAACCTATGTATCTATATGTATCCGTAAGAGAATCGAGCGTGCATAGAGCGACATAAGCGCATCAGTGAAAATCAGCCAAATCCCATTATAAAAATAAATTTCAAAACCAAAACACAACCACAGTGAAATAGAGAGACATTCTTACTTAATTCATTCACGGCTCGGGATAAAACCTATATTTACCACATCTATACCCACAGCTGTGTGAGACATACGGCTGGACACTAGGGGCTGAAAGGA
>NW_006769765.1:0-211 GCF_000442215.2 Lipotes vexillifer | reverse complement strand
TATTTGGCTTCTGGAACGGTATCTATGCTGATTTCAATCTCTGGTTTTATGCAGCACCCCTACTGAGCTTTACCCTTACGCAAGTATAAGTTTGTTTTCTAAATGAGAGTGTCTTTTCTGTTTCGTAATACCTTCCATGTGTAGGAATGTTTACAATCCCTGTATTAGTGATACCGTATGATGTTTCTTTTTCCGTGTGACTTACTTCACT
>NW_006769763.1:0-1597 GCF_000442215.2 Lipotes vexillifer | reverse complement strand
GGATTCTTAACCACTGCACCACCAGGGAAGCCCTAAGCTTACATGTTGACTGTGCTCTTGTTTAGTTTTGAGGAATTATAGGAGTATTATTAATCCCAACATAATAATAATAGCAATGTTGCAAATGCTAGTAAGGAGAAGTGTAGGTTATGATGCAGAGTTGAGATAATTAAAAAATGGAAAGGGATGAGACAATGATAAGTATCATAATTTATTGTGAATTAGTCATTTGACAGTGAGAAAATTCTGAAATACAGAGTGAGTCAGCCATAATGTGAAAAGTACAGCATGTATATATTCAACTATAATTGTCAAGAGATGAAAAAATGTGATTGATGGAAAATCTTTTGAGTGTGGCTAGAAGATCAAAGTAAATTCTCAGTGAGGATTAGCTTAATGTAAATTCAGTGGAAGGTTAAGAATTTGAGAACCTAAAAGCTAAGCATAGTGTACCACTGATGAAACTTTCATCAAGCCCCAGATGGAACTTATTCCAATCTGTACAACATCAAAGTGAGTGGTCAGCACATTGAAGGTGAAACTGTAACTGCTGAGGAGTTCCCTCTGACTCTTGCTGTGATTATCACAAAGAGGGTTATTTGTTTTAGTGGGTTGTCAACAGAGATGAAATTCATCTATTTTAGAAAAAGCTGCCTCATAATATGATGTAGACAAGGTTTAAATCTATGATGGGCCAATTCAAACACCTATTTGATGGAAATGATCTGAAATTTCAGTTGAAACCCCTCATGCTTTTTGTGCAGAACATCCAAGACCTCTTCAGAATATTGCTGAACATCTATCTGTTGTTTAAAAAGCTAACCCAAGAGTCTAAATTATACTCCATTTTTGAAGATATTTTTTTTCTACCACATCGTTCCCGGTTAAAAAATGTAACCTGAACATGCTGCCTTTTAAAATCTTCTTTATCATGATAATGATAAACGCCCATGAACATTGACTTTCCCCCCATTTTTCATTTAATCATTATAATTCTGATGTCTGAGTTGTTTACCTATGTCCAAATTTTACCTCAATTCCATAACCAATTGGCTAGGGTTTTATTAATTTTGATATAGGAAAGATTATCTGAGATTCATGGTTAAAAATGACTAAGTATGAACATTTTTTCTGCTTCTTTCCCTCAAAATTCACTAATAAAGTATAAAAATCTAAACTAGAAAAGTAAACACTCTATATAAAAAAACAAAGTATCAGCTACAACTGAACACTTTTATAAATAAGCATACTCACGTAGTGTGAAGTCTGAATGGGAGTTGACAAGGAGCCTACCCATGAATGCCATCTTGAAACCAAAGCAGAACCCATACTTTCCTAAATAGTACCTTTGATGTGAAAGGATATTATCTAAGGGTCTTTTCATTGGAGGTAAAATCTAGGGATGTGTGTGGGCCAAGAAAGAAGTGGGAAGTAGCTCTGTAGAAATGTTAATACTATAGAACTTCAAGTTGGTACTGAAGGAGACAACGTGTCCACAAACTATCTTACTCTTTTACTTTAAAATTATCTACCCTAGGGCTTCCCTGGTGGCGCAGTGGTTGAGAATCCGCCTGCTGATGCAGGGGACACGGGTTCG
>NW_006769762.1:0-1903 GCF_000442215.2 Lipotes vexillifer | reverse complement strand
CTCTGCAACGGGAGAGGCCACAACAGTGAGAGGCCCGCGTACCGCAAAAAGAAAAAAAAAAAAGTCATAGTTTGGGCAATTTTTTGATATTAAGGGATGGTAAGTTCAGGACAGTTAAGATCTTAGTCAAGAAAACAGTGACAAAGAAGATAAAGAGGAAAGTTTAAGCTAAATTGTGGGGAAAAATATTTATTGGCTATGATTTAACCCAGAAAGTGAAAACATGGTGACATTATTACATGGCACACTCTTATTTAAAATGCAATTATTAGGCTATAATTATTATTAAAGTACAAATTTAAGACTTTACAATAAACACCCAAGAACCAAGACCATACACAATGGTATTTTTATCATTATCACCTTCATTGTTGTCTACTTTGCTCATTGAATTAGTGGCTATAATGAAGCAGGAACTCTTCTAAGAACAGGAGACACATAGGAGGTATTTTCCAATGGAGGGTAAAAAATAATTTATATGAATATATTCTACTGGAGCTTACAGTCTAACAATGGGGACAGGTATTGGTAAAGTATTCAGACAAAGAGCTCCATAACAGTAATTGTGGAAATGGCAATGGTGGAACTCTACAAGGCTCTTTAAGAATTAATAACAGTGATGTGGCTCAGGCTTGATGTGCAGAAAGAACTCTCTGAGTGAGTGACACTTAAAATGAAATTTAAAATATTGTTGGGAGTTAGGCAGGCCAATAAAAAGGAGAGAATGGAAGGTAAGAAAAGAGGGTGCTGTAGGCAGTGATAAATAGGCCATGAGTGGAGAAGAATCCTGGCACATAGGTGTAATCGAGAAAAAAAATCATACAGAAAATATATCATCTGCCATTTTGGAGCTCATATTAGTGAGTATCAACTAGTGAACATGAAACAAAACAAATCTATGCAATATTAAGTTTTAGGTTGTGTTCATATTTCACACATCTTGTTGAAAACAAAAACCATGGACTTTTGAAGCTCTTTCTGAGTTTATTATTTCTTTGAATTTATACATTTATGTACAGGTACTTGACACTATGTTGAGTGTTTCTCAAAGTGGAATCCAAGGACCATGTGAAAAACAATCCAGAGAAAAGTTTATTAAAAACGTATATTCCTGGACTTCAGCATCTTTCATTCACACATAGTGAATGAGAATTCTCAGAATGAGAATCTTTGCATTTTAATAAACTTCCCTGGTTGTATTTATGTACACTACATTTTGAGAATCACAAATGTAGAGATGGTGTCAGGGGGTGCTACTCCCATGTTCCTGCCAATATCAATAACGAAATAATTTATGTTTCCTTTGCCATTTGAAGAAAGTTAGAATGAGCACTCTAGAACACTCCATGACCTTTACTTTCAGGAAGTAAGGAGGAAGTATGTCTTTTCTGGTGAAATGAGGGAAAGTCCATAGAGTCCTTTGACAAAAGGCAGAATCACCGCATTAAAATGAAATAAGCATACAAAGTGGCTCTCTTATTTTCCTTTTTCTTTAACCATCGCTATATCAAGGAGAATGATTTTTTTCTCCACCTCTTTTGACATTCACTAGTAAACCGGCTGAGGCAGGAACTCTACCTCAATGGGGAGGTTTGCAATCTCCAGTGAAAGGGTATTTAAATTCACTTTAAAGAAAGAGGTAGGAAGCAATTCCACATCAAATCCAGCGTTATCAGAAACTCTTAGATTGTAGGTAGTAAAGCTGTTACTTTTTTTTCATTCTCCCTCTTGCAACTTGGTTAGAGCTCAGGATGTGCAGGTTATGGATTGGTACCCTAAAATCTCCAACACAGATTAAATGTCAAGTAAAAATCTCTTTTTTTTTTTTTTTCTTTGCTTTACGCGGGCCTACTCACTATTGTGGTCTCTCCCGTTGCTGAGCACAGGCTCCGGACGCGCAGGC
>NW_006769760.1:0-227 GCF_000442215.2 Lipotes vexillifer | reverse complement strand
TTGTCAACTGGAGCCCCTGCCAAGTAGAAGGTTCTGGTACTGAGGGGCAGCTCAGGCCCAGGGGGAGGGTTCCCAGCCTTGCCAGAGGGGTATGTTAGTGGCTTTCCCTTCCCAGTTTGTGGAAACAGCAGTGGGGAGCCATGCAAGGTGAAGGAGGTTAGGGGCTTGTTTTCAACTTTATTATGAATGGGAAACACTTATCCAGGCTCAAGGGAGAGCTTTACATC
>NW_006769759.1:0-309 GCF_000442215.2 Lipotes vexillifer | reverse complement strand
ATGGAATTTAAGAAAAAAAATGTCATGAAGAACCTAGGGGTAAGACAGGAATAAAGACACAGCTCTACTGGAGAACAGACCTGAGGATATGGGGAGGTGGAAGGGTGAGCTGTGACAAAGCGAGTGAGAGGCATGGGCATATATACACTAACAAACGTAAGGTAGATAACTAGTGGGATGCAGCTGCATAGCACAGGGATATCAGCTCCGTGCTTTGTGACAGCCTGGAGGTGTGGGATAGGGAGAGTGGGAGAGAGGGAGACGCAAGAGGGAAGAGATATGGGAACATATGTATATGTATAACTGATT
>NW_006769758.1:0-2732 GCF_000442215.2 Lipotes vexillifer | reverse complement strand
GCAGGAAGACAGAATTAGCTTAGAACTTTCCCACTCTTTCTTAGGGTCTCCAAGGACCACTCAGAGCAGGACGACATCAGGGATGAACATGCCAGGACCCCTCCATGTGTCTTTACTGTGCCATCTCCATTATCTGGCCTCAGTTGGGTTCCACCCTTGACCTTCATGACTCTGAATATCCAGATCCTCATTCATAAAGTACTGATTATAATAGGAAGCTCACAGGCTCATATGAAGATCCCGTGGGATGGGGTACGTGTGTGAAAGTTCTGTCTGAACTCTAGAGAAATGTGTGAGTGGTACAAGCACCATTTACTGAGCATGAGCCCTCCTTTGGGTGCTTTATTCTGCCATTTCTATTCCTCACCCAACCTTGTGAGGTGGCTTTAATTATCCCGTCTTACCAATGAGGGACTAGACCTGTTGCCCCACCACAGAGCATCCTCCAGTTATGTGTGGGAGTCCTCAAAGCAGGGCTCAAGGGCACCTGCACACCATTCTCTTAGCTACCATTCCCTCCTGATGTCTATCATTTTATCTCCCACCCTGGATCTCACCATGGACATGTACTACCCTTGCAGCCACAGGCTATGGAAAAGACACTGTCTCCATATATTCCCATAGTGGCCAGTCCTTGGGCAGAGGTGACGACCGAGCACCCAAATGGGCCAGAACCTCAGAAAGCCTCCTGTGGAAAGTGTTCCATCCGCCCCAGTCCCCAAATCCCATCCAAAGGCCACCCTGACCCTCCATCTCCCCATCTCCCGCTCTCCTGCTCTGCTCCTCAACCAAAAGCCTTTCTCCACCCCTGAGTTAAAAGACCACAGCCCCCAGGGACTTCCCTGGTGGTCCAGTGGGTACGACTCCACGCTCCCAATGCAGGGGACCAAAGTTCAATCCCTGTTTAGGGAACTAGATCGCGCATGCACGCCATAACTAAGAGTCTGCATACTGCAGCTAAGAAGCGCTCATGCTGCAACGAAAATCCCGTGTGCCGCAATTAAGACCCAGCACAGCCAAAATAAATAAATAAATATTAAAAACAACGAAGTCAATCACAAGGTTGTTTTTTTGTTTGTTTGTTTGTTTGTTTTTAAAAATGGACCACAGCCCCCAGAGATATCAGTGGCTGTGAAGAGCTGGATGTGCCTCCTGGGTGGTGGAAAGTCTGTGTCCCAACTCTGCCAGCCAAACGTCCTATTCCATTATTATTATCATCATTCAGTAAGATGTTCCAGTTATGCCAGGACAAGGCCGCTGCACACCATTAGGTCACTAAAAACTCCAGGTTCACATGGCTCAGAGGTGTGGGGGGCCATCAACACTGCTCTTACAGGGACCTCTTAGAGAGGTGTGCCTGCTGGCATCTGATCCACCCACATGTCCACTTGCTATCTGGGGACTGTAACAGCTACTGAATCCATTAACTGGACTAAAAATGAAAGCAGTTGGAAGCACAAGTGGCTTGAAATGTTTAAGCACCATAATGCTGATCTGGCTTCATTACTGCCAAAAGTAGGGTCAGAACAGAACTCTTGATCTCAGCCCCCTTCATGGCCCAATACATTAAAGGAGAAATGTCAGATTTAAGGATTAAAAAATATGATTTCTATGCCTGTCAATAATAAAAGCTTGGATTTGAAATTCAGTTGTCTTAGAAAGGTACTAACAGGTCACAGAGTACTTACAGCACCTAAGCACCCAGGCTCAGTGCTTATAATTCACCTTCCTTCCAGCTCCACGAGGTGGAGGGGGCATGGGGTCTGGGCTCCTTGAGGTCAGGGCCCTGTTGGCCACTTTTTGCTGCAATTATATCTCCAGCTGTTCCTGCTAGTGCATTGTAAGCATTCACTAGATGCTTGCTGGGTAAATGCATGAACAGATGGGAGGATTGATGTCATTGAATGTCATTTTATCATTCTTATAGACAGAAGAAAATTTTAGAGTCTGAAACTGTGAGATTTTCCAGACTGGATGGCATCGTCTTCCTTATTTTACTTGTGATATAACTGTTTAGAGAACTCAAGTCTCTTGAATGAAGGGCTTTTTTGAAGCCATTAATAATATAGCAGCAACAATGAAAGTAATAATGATACCTAACATTGATTGACTTCTGTTTCATGAGCTTTATAAACATTGACTCTTATAATCCTCATCTAACCCCTGAGGGAGGAACTACCGTGACCCCCATTTTCTGGAGAGGCTGAGTAACTTTCCATAAGACCACAACAGAAAAGAAACTTGTTCCACTAGGGCTGTTCATGACTTTCTTTGGGTCATAAATCCTCCTTAGGAATCCAACATTATGAGTTTCCACCTAAGGAAAAATGTGCACTCCTCAAAACATACACTACTGTGCACAGTTTCAGCAAGTGCATGAACCTGCCAAAATTTATTCATAAACCATATGTTAATAGCCAGTGTGACAATATCCTTAGGTTTTGGAATAAGACACACCTGGTTTCTTTCTCTTTTTTAAAAGTAATAATTGTTAATTAAGAACTAATACTGGGGACTTTCCTCGTGGCCCAGTGGTTAAGAATCCACCTGCCAATGCAGGGGATACAGGTTCGAGCCCTGGTCCAGGAAGATCCCACATGCTGCAGAGCGACTAAGCCCGTGCACCACAACTACTGAGGCCACGTGCCACAACTACTGAAGCCTGCACTCCTAGAGCCCGTGCTCTGCAACAAGAGAAGCCACCGCAATGAGAAGCCCACGCACCACAGTGA
>NW_006769753.1:0-507 GCF_000442215.2 Lipotes vexillifer | reverse complement strand
GAGAAGTTCCTTTAGCATTTGTTGTAAAGCTGGTTTGCTGGTGCTGAATTCTCGTAGCTTTTGTTTATCTGTAAAGATTTTGATTTCTTCGGGCTTCCCTGGTGGCACAATGGTTGAGAGTCCGCCTGCCGATGCAGGGGACACGGGTCCGTGCCCCGGTCCGGGAAGATCCCACATGCCGCGGAGCGGCTGGGCCCGTGAGCCATGGCCGCTGAGCCTGTGCGTCCGGAGCCTGTGCTCCGCAACGGGAGAGGCCACAACAGTGAGAGGCCCGCGTACCGCCAAAAAAAAAAAAAAAAAAAGCTATGAAAACAAAACCTATGGATGGAGATCTACATGAAAGATGGAAGAGTATAATAATGGCCAGGGTACATTACTCTGGCAGAAGCAGCAGCCCTTAAGGAGGACAACTTTATAAATTACAAATTGGATTTAAATAGACAGGGAATTGAAAGTGGAGACATTATTTTCTGCAGAAGATGATGGACAGGGGAGAACAAAGAAAAT
>NW_006769752.1:0-975 GCF_000442215.2 Lipotes vexillifer | reverse complement strand
AATACACGGATTGTAAACTTTTCTACACATGGAAGGAATTACAAAACAATAGAGAGTCTCTCAATTAGAAAAAACACGTCTGCTTGTGTAAGGGGAAAGCTGAGTTGGGGTGCTGCATAAAAGCAGTGATTGAAATCATCATAGATACCGTTCCAGAAGCCAAATACGTAATAGACAAGAACTACTCCTTGCTCCACGAAATGGACTCAACACCCCATATTCAACAAATAGGAATAGACCTGACTGGTAGGAATCTTAAAACTTATGTATTTATATGTCTCCGTAAGAGAATCAAGCGTGTGTAGAGCGACATAAGCGCAGCAGTGAAAATCAGCCAAATCCCATTATAAAAATAAATTTCAAAACCAAATCACAATGACAGTGAAATAGAGAGACATTCTTACTTCATTCATTCAGGGCTCGGGATGAAACCTGGATTTACCACATCTACACCCACAGCCGTGTGAGACATAAGGCTGGACTCTAGGGGCTAATAGGATTGGTGAGGTTTGTTAAGCAAAGGTAAACCCTTTGAAGACATACTGAATGGTATCCATTCCATGGGGCCCAACTCCCCAGGTTGAATGGATTCTTCCTTCCGCTAAAACATTCATGGGAAACCCAGAGTACGGTCCACCATGTGATCGGGCAACGTACCTAAAACGCATCTCAGTTTGCGTGCCCCGGAACACGTGTTGGCCGTTCAAGACGCTTTCCCGACAGTCCTCACACTTGCAGAGTCAGTGCCTTTAACGTCCTGTTTGTCACACTTTGCAATTTCTGCACAAGATGGACAGGAATGGGAACGACCAACGGGAGACTAGCTGTAGGTGTTTGGATGGGCACATTGAACTCTAATTTCCCACCAGCAAGAAGAATGAACTAAAGCCTCAGCATGCGGTGCCTGAAACCTACTAGGGTCTGAAGCAATCCTGCGGGATGGCGGCCAGCTCACAAGAAAGCGAGGGGAGAAAA
>NW_006769751.1:0-366 GCF_000442215.2 Lipotes vexillifer | reverse complement strand
GGGAAAGAGAGTCTAAAACCAAGTGAATGGCCCTTTACATTAGTATGGGAAAACTTCGCCCATCCCAACTTGTCCCAACAGAGCCATTAACCTAGAAGAAACTACAGTGTCACTTTTCAGAGGTCTACCCTGTGTGCACGTATGGAGAAGACACTTAGAATGTTAAAGTCAGCATGTTAAGTAATTTTCTTGAAATACTGTAACTAGCACTCAGTTTAATTTCTTCACAATCCTTTTCATAATCTATTTAATTTTACTCCTTTTTAATTGTCTGGTACACCTTTAACACCTAAACTGCAAGACAGAAGGAGCTTCACCTTATTTCCAGTGCCTAGCACATAATGGTTTCTAAATGGAACTGATTCC
>NW_006769750.1:0-1697 GCF_000442215.2 Lipotes vexillifer | reverse complement strand
CAAAAAAAAAAAAAAAATAGCAGAACTGGAATCAAGCCTGTCTAATTCTGGGTAACCGGTGCTTAATCATGCCACCCTCTGGCCTCCTGTCTTATCTACCAGATGCTGTGTATAAGACTCCATTTTTGATCCCACATACTATTACCCCATTTTTATGATGGGGAAGCCGAGGCTCCGAGGTTGAAGTGCCTTTTGCCCCAGCTCTGTCTCCGTGTCTCCAAAGCCCATGTTCTTCCTTTAGCAGAGACTTTCAAGTACTGTTAAAGAGGGAAACCAAGAAATAGCCTCTCAGCCCCAAATATATCTACCACTGACGCTGAAACACATACAGCATTTTGTTTTGTTTTGTTTTTCTTTCCAGCTTGAGGTATGTACAAGTTCTACTGCAAAGAGTTGACTACTGGGCAGCATCACACTGAGAAAGAAAGAGAAATGGGTTTGGCAGTCAAACAGATGTGAACCTGAAGGGGACTCCGCTTTCCTACACAGTAGCTGTAGTTTGTTAGCTCTGGGCTAGTTATACTTTCTTGGCCTCAGTGTTATCACTGTAAAATGGGAACAATAATCCTAACTCCAGGGATTCAATGAGATGAAGAAAGCAAAACTTTAGCACAGCCCGGGAAACACAGAAAGCTCTTAGTAAATGGGAGAAGTCATCATTGTTATTGGTCATCTTACTCACATCCTCCCAACCCTCCCTCAGGCCATCCTCTGGTGGGACCTCATCGGAGAGAGGAAGGGGAAGGGCATGATGCACTTGCCTAGGGAGGAGGGATGTCACTGAAGGGAAGGAGACAGTTCTCGGGGTCTAAGGGCACTGACAGTTTGAGGTGGAAATTTGATGATGATGAAAGGGATGAGAAGATGACGAAGGGGAACTCTAAATTCATATTTTTAGACATTTATTGCTATTCTCCTACTACCTGGGGCTTCTGATAAATACATCACCTCTCTGTTTTCCACAGACCACATAGTCTAGGTGCTAAAGAGAGGGTGATCATAAGAAAACTCATCCACAGGCAAGTTAGCCAGCCAGATGCCAAGCAGCCAAGTTCGAGTTCTGTAAAACAAACTGAGGTGTAAGAAAAGGCATATTACCTGCCGGTTTGGGGACCATGGACTTATAGTCTCCAGGTGTGAGTCCCAATATTTACTTCTGAACTGAACATATTTGGTGCTGGATTCAATAGTTGAAGATTTTACCCACAAGTGACATAAACATCAAGAACAGACGGAAAGTATTATTTTCAATTAAATTCAGCAAAAAGCTGCACTGAGACTCTTCTGTGCCTGAGTATGTGCTAAACCCTTGAGAACTGAAGGAGAATAAAAGCTACGGTGAAGGCTGCATAGAGTGATATTGTTTCCAAGAATATAATGAAGCAGTTAAGAGCAAATCTGGGAGCTAGATCTCTGGCTTCCAATCTGTCTCTGTCACTCAGTAGCTGTTGAACATTAGCTCGTGTGTCCAACCTCACTGTGCCTGCAAAAGAGTGAAAAATGGACTTCAATTAGGTAATAAAGTTCTCAGAACAATTCCTAGCATATAGAAAGTATGTGTTAAAGCTAGATATTTTTATCACTGAATTTTTTTTTTTAATAGTTTTTTATTTATTTGCGATACACGGGCCTCTGCACTGTTGTGGCCTCTCCCGTTGCGGAGCACAGGCTCCGGACGCGCAGGCTCAGCGGCCGTG
>NW_006769749.1:0-3792 GCF_000442215.2 Lipotes vexillifer | reverse complement strand
GGAGATTGGGATTGACATATATACACTACCATGTGTAAAACAGATAGCTAGTGGGAACATGCTATACAGTGCAGGGAGCTCAGCTTGGTGCTCTGTGGTGACCTAGATGGGTGGGATGGGGTGGGGGAGGTCCAAGAGGGACGGGATATATGTATACATATAGCTGATTCACTTCGTTGTACAGCAGAGATAACACAACATTGTAAAGAAACTATACCCCAATTAAAAAGTAAAAGATATATGCACACCAAAAAAAAAAAGATTAGCAAATATTTTCTCCAAGTTTGTAGCTTGTCATTTAATTCTCTTAATAGTGACTTTCTCAGAGTAAAGATTTTTTTTTACACATTTTGATTAAGTTCTGTTCATTCACTTTTTTCTTTTATGGGCCATGCTTTTGGTGTCATATCTAAGAACTCTTCACCAAGCCCTAAGTTCCAAATATTTCCTCCTATGGTTTCTTATAAAAGCCTTACAGTTTTAAAATTTACTTTTAAGTCCATGTACAAATTTTAGTTAATTTTTATAAGGTATGAAGTTTAGGTTGAGGTTTAATTTTGTTTTCCGTATGGATGTCCATTTGCTCCAACAACGTGTGTTGAAAAGTCTATTCTTTCTCCATTGATTTGCCTTTGTTGAACATCTGTTGTCTATGTATGATTATCTATTTCTGGACCATCTGTTCTCCTGAGTGATTTTTAACTTTGCTAGTAATGCCATTCTGAAGGTGGGTTCTACTGACTGGTGAGACGTGAGGTGCCCTTATTCTGCCAGAGGGTGGCCTAACAGATGGAGCTGATTTTCATTGGATGTACAGTTCTCTAATCTGATGTGGGGCTGGGATTTGAACTAAAAGAGGATTCAAGAACAGACGTTCGGTTGGCATTGAGCCATGAGGGATCAAATTCTTCACTCCATCCCCAACTCCAAGTATATGACTTGAGTTGTTTGGACCTGTTTTTGCAAGCATATAGATCTGCCAGGGAAAATTGACTTCCTATATTGTTGCATGCTATGAAGAATTTTAAGAATTTTAAAGATGATTGACTCTCTTTTTCCAGAGCGACTTTTCCCCCTTTATGTGCCCCCACTGACTTTCCACTGGGCAAAGGCATAGTTCCCTCCATCTTATCAGCCTCTCCCTGCTGTCTCCTGGCTCCTCAGGAGGTTGAGGGGCTCCTTCCTCCGTCCTCCCACAGACTTTTACAGTTTCTCTGAGCAGGAAGGGGTCCTGTCTGCTCCATCTCTACTCCACCAGCACTCGGGGCAGTGTCTGGCCCTCTGGAGATATTATGTGTTTGCTGTTCTTGAATTTGTTCCTGATTATTTTTGAGCAAAATAAACAGTATGAGACATTTATAAAACCTTTTCTAGAGTGAGGGGGAAACTGGACGATGCTGTATGGGATTTGGACTGAGAGTCAGGGACCTGAGTTTTAACCCCACCCGCCACAAAGCAGCTGTGTGACTCAAGTAAGTCCTTTCATTTCCTCTGGGTTGCTGTGTTCTTATCTGGAAAAGGAGGAGATTGGATGAGAACAGGCGTTGCAAAGTCAAGGCCTGCGGGGGTCAGACAGGCAACATAAATTAATGAAATATAATGGATATAAGAAGAAGTAGCTGCAGAAACTCATTGATAAGTGACAGTTGGCAGCCCCTGGTAACCACCAGCCTACTCTCTGTTTCTACGAGTTTGGCTTTTTTAGATTCCACATATAAGTGAGATCATACATATTTGTCTTTCTCTGACTTGTTTCACTTAGCTTAATGCTCTCAAGACTCATCCATCTTGTTGCAAATGGCAGGATTTTCTTTTTTCTCATGTCTGAATAGTATTCCATTGTGTGTGTGTGTGTGTGTGTGTGTGTGTATCTTCTTTGTTCATTCATTTATTGATGGACACAGGTTGTTTCCACATCTTGGCCATTGTGAATATATGATCTGTCCCTCTTTGAGCCCCGACAATGTCCCCTACCCCTCTTTAACTATCTCTCTTGCTCATGCCATATCACATGCTATTGCCCATGGAAGTTACATGTCAGTTCATCGGGGTGTCCCTCACAGCTCAGTGCCTGGCCCAGGGAAGGAGCTCAGGAGATGATCAGGGATTTCAATGGGGAACATGCTGAGGAGTGGACCCTGCCGTTCCCATGAGCTTCTCTGTTGCGGGCATCCAACGCTGGGCTCCTAGGGGCAGAATGCATTCTGGCTGCAAGTGTGTCTGGATGTCCAATAATATGACACGGATGTCTTCATGACTTTGGCTGTTTCTGGGGGTGACCTCATGGGATTCTCTCACCATTTGTAATCCTTGTTATGTCAGCAGTGCACCCACAATTTTTCTCATGATCAGATTGATCCTGGCGAAATGTAAGCATCTTCCCACGTAAGGACAAAATAAATTTAACTGCAGACTTCTGTTGAAACAAACCATTATTAGTGAAAATCGTATTTTCCCCTAACATTGCCAGTGGGTAATTGTCATTGATCCTAGAGCCAAGCTCATCCCGAGTGAGAACTTTGCTAACTCTAGGTCCAGTTTTTGGAAAACCGGACATCTGTCTGCCCTTACTTTCCTCCTTGTCCTGGAATCCCCCCAGCAGAGCATGTGGAATCCATGTTCTCCTCTGTGACATCCTGACAGCTTCGCAAACGACGGCTCTTGATTCTGATTGAACCGAAAGGGCTTCAGAGGGAGTGTGTGAACCTTAGGTGAAAGGTGGATTGTGTCCCCTGTGGAAGGAACAGAAGGGGTCTGTTAAAAATGGAGGTCTGTGTATGTTCATCCAGTGGCCCATTGGAGCCCGCTGTTCTGGTGAATGTAAATGAGAAAGAACCGCCACCCATCCTACCTATACTTATATGTTCCTGTGTTAGAAATATATGCTTTATAAAGTGCAAATGTTCTATTAAATGTAAAGTGCTATACAAAAGAAAATATCATACTTACGTGTAAGTAAATAGTAGGAAAAAGTTGCTTATTGTTTAATGATTGGAAAGCAATTCTAAAACAA
Source organism: Lipotes vexillifer (assembly GCF_000442215.2). Lineage (NCBI taxonomy): Eukaryota > Metazoa > Chordata > Mammalia > Artiodactyla > Lipotidae > Lipotes > Lipotes vexillifer. Next base: position 779 of record NW_006769749.1, on the reverse strand, counting down.
AGTTTTCAATGCATCTTAAATGTTTATGTTTCTGGGGTAGTGAACCCAATAGTCTCTAACCGAGGTAAGTATGCCTGGCCAGTATGTTGATATCTGCCAAGTGCACCCATTCAGAATAGCCACCAGCTGGAGAGGAAAGTAAACCAGGGTAAGTGAGAAGAGCTGACTTCAAGCTGAACGTGGGCTGCACAGTAGTGATGTGGGTTATGCGTGGAGCCATGGGGATCATGTTTTATGCCAGCGAGGCTATTATTGGCTTTATGACATTTCTGCTTGGTACTATAATTTCCTGAAACATAATTTAATTAAGGCTATAGAAATTGATAAAATGATTTTTTTAAATGTCAAACAGTTTAATCTTTATAGTAATAAAACCCCTTCTTGGTGGATTCACATGGGTTAGAGGGACATGACACCTTGGGGTTCACCTTGGAGACACGTGTGGACCACAGACCTAAGTGCCTCTGTCTTTGAACTGACCTTCAGGTGGTGCTTTTCTGCTTGGAGTCAGAAGGCCTTGGAAAGATGATTGAGTCTAAAATATGAGTAAAACAGGAAGCTCTTCTCATCAGGATACACGTGGGGGTAAAGAAAAATGTGGGGCAAATTTCAATTCTGTACTATTCTAGGTTTTTATCTACATTGTCACTGGTAACATGACAAAATTAACATAGGGGCTTCCCTGGTGGTGCAGTGGTTAAGAATCTGCCTGCCAGTGCAGGGGACACGGCTTCGAGCCCTGGTCCGGGAAGATCCCACATGCCGCGGAGCAACTAAGC
>NW_006769745.1:0-508 GCF_000442215.2 Lipotes vexillifer | reverse complement strand
GTTTAGTAAATATCTTCTCCCAGATTGTGACTTATCTTCATTATATTAAAGTGTCTCTGAAGACTAGAAGTATTACATTTTTGATGAACTCTAATTTAGCAATTTTTCGTTTTTTTCATATTTATTTAATTTATTTATTTGGTTGTGCTGGGTCTTAGTTGTGGCAGATGGGCTCCTTAGTTGTGGCTCATGGGCTTCTTAGTTGTGGCATGCATGTGGGATCTAGCTCCCTGACCAGGGATCTAACCCGGGCCCCCTGCATTGGGAACTCGGAGTCTTAACCACCAGGGAAGTCCCTTAGCAATTTTTCTTAGATGGTTTGTGCTTTTTTGTGTCTTATCTAAGAAATCTTTCTCTGAGACCCCATTGTCTAACCCATAATGACAAAGGTTTTCTCCTATGTTTCCTCCCAGAAGTTGTATAGTTACATTTAGGTCTATGATTCATTCTGTGTTAATTTTCATATATGTTGTGAGGGAAGGGTCAAGTTTCTTTTTTTTTTTTTTTT
>NW_006769744.1:0-318 GCF_000442215.2 Lipotes vexillifer | reverse complement strand
GCTCTTACCTAATTTCTCCCAAAGGACCTCTTTGTGTTTCTTCAACTTTTGAAGAAAGCTCAGAGGAGTGTTTATATATTCTGGCTTCCTGTCCACTTGAAATTATTGGAAAACCCTATGTAATATGCAATGCCATTCAAGTCACTAATTTTATATGTCTTTAATATTTATGAATTATTTAAATACACGTTTTGTTTCACATCAAATCTAGGGGTAAATTCCAGAGAAACTTGATATCCCTTAATTAAAAATGCAGTCACTGGGCTTCCCTGGAGGCGCAGTGGTTGAGAGTCCGCCTGCCGATGCAGGGGACACGGG
>NW_006769743.1:0-2127 GCF_000442215.2 Lipotes vexillifer | reverse complement strand
CGGCCCCAGCCACTCCACGGCACGTGGGATCCTCCCGGACCGGGGAAAGAACCCGTGTCTCCTGCATCGGCAGGCGGACTCCCAACCACTGCGCCACAAGGGAAGCCCTTGATTGTGATTTTACACACTAATTATTTTCATGAAAACCTTGAGATGGCTTGCAAACAAAGCTGTCACTCTCAATCACTGATGATTAGAGGAGAAACCTGTGCTCAGGGATGAGCGCTTTGTCCTACACCAGTGTCAGCATGGAGGGTGCCGAAGGGGAATGCAGTGCTCAGATCCGATTTTTACTGCAGCAACTCTGGTGCAGTGTGGAGCATAGGTTTCGGGAGGATGGGGGGAGACATTGGAGGCTCTGCAGACAGAGGTTTCCCTGATCTCATAGCCAGGCAATGTACGAGGCCATGCTCCTCCTACTTCACCAGGGCAGGCGGGGGCTGTCCTGAGAGTTGTGGGCTTGCACACATACCCAGGATTTTTCTGCAATTCTTCTCTCCTTTAGACATTGATAAATGCTGCTTTGTGAAGTGTGATTGCTGTACACCCACAGGTACCGTGATTGGAATCTCTTCAACAATGAGAGAGAGGCCCAGCTCACTCTTTTTTGAAGAAAAAATATAATAGGGTTACAAAAATTGTACTTTATTTAAATGTTTATATTGAAACATTTAAGTCTTTTTTTCAATTAAACTTTTTGCAAGTGCAAGAGTACAAATAGCTTAAGAGAAAATAGTTAAGACATTACTAAAAAACTAGTTCATAGTGTATTACAGGGGGCATATACAAGTTTAAGATAAAATGATGAATGTTTTCCTTCAACCTCCCAGTCTGTCACTGGGACTGTGTGAGGAACTTGAACAGCACATTCTGGAATGGATGAAGACCTTGGAGAAGTTGAGGTCCAGGCCTGGACTAAGGGACCCTTCTTGCCTACCACCCCTAGCCTCATTCACTCCCCACGCTCCCATCATGGGTGATAGGCTTGGATCATGGTGTCTGGAAGGAACTGGTTCTAACCAGCCTACTGACTTCTCACTGGGGTTTGGCTCACAGGATAAGGGGTAGAATGGGGAATTAGTTTATTAGATGACTGCCTACTTTAAAAATGTCCTACCTGCTAAATGTTAACCTAATGATAAATGTTAGTAACTTGGTTCTTACTACCTGGCTGACTCTGCATAGGACATTCTTTTCTGCTCTCAACAATTCTCTAATGACACATTTATAAAACAGGTCTAATTAATATTTTACGTATCTAAAGCAGAGACATGGATTGAATGACCTCTTGGAATCCCTTCTTGATACAAGGTCAATGTACCTGAGGAAGAGGTAACATGTTGGAGAGCAGTGATTTTCAAAGTGGGTCCCCTGACCAGAAGCATCAGCATCACCTGGGAAATTGTTGGAAATGCACATTTTGGGCTCCACTCCAGACTTACTGAATCATAAGCTCAGGGGGTGGGGCCAAGGAAACTGTGTTTTCGGAGGATTTTCATACATGCCCAAATTTGAAAAGCTCTAGTGTTGAGAATGAGCAATACCTCTTCCTTAAGGGATGGCTTAATCATTTAAACTCTCTGAGCCTCAGTTTTTTCTTCCACCAAAAAGGAATAATTCTAACTCTTTCAAATAATTGTCACAAGTTCTAAATGATGTAATAGCACCTAAGACACAGTAAGTGCTCAATAAATGTCAGTTGGAGTCAAAGGACCAGAAAGGTTGAAGAGGAGACTGAAAAAAAAAAAAGGAATGAAAACACAGTCTTCATTTTTTCCTTATATAACATCTTTAGCATTATATAATTTGCAATTTGCATGCAAAACACCCCATGTTGGGGCATCATAGAAGCCTTGGAAATCCAATATTATGCAGACAGCCCAAGATTCTGGCTGCTAAACCAGGCTTAAAAACTAATTTTCTCTCTTTAAGGAAGTGACATTTGTGCATTCAATACAGCAGCAATAAATTTAGGATTTCTTACCACCCCCTGCTTTCCAGGACATTATTAATTTTATCAATAGCAAAGCTATTTCTTTTTGAGTTTTTGGAGCTGTTTTTGAATCTTCCCCTTTCATCCACACTGTAGTTAGCAGAATAAACAGCTCATCAGAAAAAAAAAAAAAA
>NW_006769741.1:0-733 GCF_000442215.2 Lipotes vexillifer | reverse complement strand
GAGAGTCCGCCTGCCGATGCAGGGGACGCAGGTTCGTGCCCCGGTCCGGGAGGATCCCACGTGGCGCGGAGTGGCTGGGCCCGTGAGCCATGGCCACTGAACCTGCGCGTCCGGAGCCTGTGCTCCACAACGGGAGATGCCACAGCAGTGGGAGGCCCGTGTACCACAAAAAAAAAAAAAAAAAAGGGAGGGGTTGGAAAAAAAATGTGCTATGCTAACACAAATCTGCAGAAACTGGGAGTAGACTGATGATATCAGACAAAATAAATTTCAGGGCAAAAAATACTACCAGGAATAAAAATGTTCATTTCAGAATGATAAAGTGGTTAATTCATCAAGACACCATAACCACCCTAAAAATTTATATTCCTGACAATAGAGCTTTGAAATACATCAGTCAGAAAGTGATAGAACTGTAAAGAGAAATACACAAATCTACAATTATATTCAGAGATTCTAGTACCTATCAATGATTGATAGAATAAGTAGACAGAAAATCAGTAAGTATATAGAAGACTTGAATAACATTATCTACCAGCTTGATCTAACAGACCTATGGAACAGTCCAGCCAACAACAGTAGAATACACATTCTTTTTAAGTGTGCTCAAAACATTTACCAAGACAGACCATATTCTGGATTATAAAACATGTTTTTAAAAATTTAAGTGTTCAGGGCTTCCCTGGTGGTGCAGTGGTTGAGAGTCTGCCTGCCGATGCAGGGGACACGGGTT
>NW_006769740.1:0-322 GCF_000442215.2 Lipotes vexillifer | reverse complement strand
GAGTGGGCAACCTTGTCTTGTTCCTGATCTTAGTGGAAATGTTTTCAGTTTTTCACCATTGAGTACAATGCTTGCTGTGGGTTTGCCATATATGGCCTTTATTATGTTTAGGTAGGTTCCCTCTATGCCTACTTTCTGGAGGATTTTTGTAATAAACCAGTGTTGAATTTTGTCAAAAGCTTCCTCTGCATCTATTGAGATGATCATATGGTTTTTCTCTTCAATTTGCTAATATGGTGTATCACGTTGATTGATTTGTGTATATTGAAGAATTCTTGCATTCCTGGAGTAAACCCCACTTGATCATGGTGTATGATCCTTT
>NW_006769739.1:0-4288 GCF_000442215.2 Lipotes vexillifer | reverse complement strand
TTTTTTTTTTTTTTTTTTTTTTTTTTTTTTGCGGTACGTGGGCCGCTCACCGCTGCGGCCTCTCCCATCGCGGAGCATAGGCTCTAGACGCGCAGGCCCAGCGGCCATGGCTAACGGGCCCAGCCGCTTCGCAGCATGTGGGATCCCCCCGGACCGGGGCACGAACCCGCGTCCCCCACATTGGCTGGCAGACCCCCAACCACTGCGCCATCAAGGAAGCCCGAGATTCTTGACTAATACATAGATCATGTCCGTGGCTGTCTATGCTATCCGTGAATAAGGCTGGGCCTATAATTGGTTATTGTCATCTTTTGCTCTGGTTGGTAATACTGTCTGCTTTCATTTATTCTGTAAAGAACTTTGAGCACCTACTATGTGCTGGGCAATCTACCAGAAGTTGCAGGACTTTTGCACAAACAAAAATAGCTGTCTGTGTTTTCGAGCCTCAATTTCATCTATTAGTGAAAATAACATCTTAGTTACAGGGGTTTAATGAAACTCTTTAAAGGTGAGCTATAAAATCAATTCATTTTCATTACTAGAAAGAGTTTTACATACACATATAGGGAACGGATGACAAAGAGACTTGAATTCATAAGCCAACTCGGGTAAAGTGATGGTGGATGCCTGGAGCCCTCCTGTGTGGGAAGGGGTCTGAGAAGCACTTGGGTTCCAAGGGAAAGGGACCCTTTTGTGACGTCTTCCTTGGGCATTGAGGGATAACAGGCATCAGAAGTGCCCTGTTTTGTCATCCCTGGGATTCCTTTTGTCATCTTAAGAGCTCAGTGAGCTTGATTTTGAAAGCCGGCGCCTTGGCCACGCTGGTGCTCACAGCTGGAGGTGTTGTAACTTTCTATAAATTATATACCGAGAAACTGGTCATGGCCATTTGTGCTGCTCTAACGTCACGTTAGCATAAATTAAAGGAAGGATTGCATGTGGTTCACTGCAGTTATTCACAGTTGTTCCTATGATTTGTGTTTGGAGTTGGCCTGCTTACATCTTCTTGTGACTGATTGAGGCTACAAGCAATGTTGTCCCATTAGAGGGGGAAAAAAGAGAGAAAAATACTCATTATAAAGCATAAACAATGAGTCACGTTCATGTACCCTAAAGGGCTTCCTGACATGAGGAAAGGGAGAGGAGATATGTTTATGGTCACAATGCTTTTATTCCATTATTGAAGCTATTGCTCCTTTGAGAAAAAAATGATTTATAATGTTTCCAATGAAGGTGCCAATTAGACCATGAAAAAGTTCTGCAAATTAAAGGCATTAAGTAACTAGCAAAGAGGAGAACTGTTACATACCCACAACGTTGAAGGAAAAGAGTTGTGTTGTAAAAATGTGACCTCATTTGCCACTTAATAACCTGCTTACCAATGTCACTTTTCTTACAATAAACTCCAGACTCAGTTTTAGAGTCCCTTCCTGGGTATAGAATATTGCGGTAAAATCTTGGGAACAAGCATTTAACTTTCCAGGAAGCAAAAAGCATTTTAAGACAATTTACTGCACACCTCACACTCTGCCAGAAGATGGAGAGATTAAAAACTAGGCAACACAGATGGGCTCTGAGTCCAAGAATTTCTAATTTTACTAGAGATAATGGAGGTATGAGGGATCAAATTCTCAGAGGAATCGTGTATGTATCTTCTCAGGAGTAGTAGTTTGATTGTTTTGAATGAATGTGCCCGAAAACTCAGTCAAGTAAAAAGTTTAAGTGATTTTTTAATTTCCTGACTTGATTGGTTGTAGACTTACTAGCCCAAGGGAATTCGTATTTTGGCCCAAAGATGGCAAGTTCTGCCAACCCAATGATAGATCGCGTATTCCTTTTGTATCTTAAGCAAGGTGGATAGCGCACCAAGAGTATGGGCTTTCCTTTCTTGAAAAATTGGTATCTTCCTCAATATTAAGTGGATTCTGGGGGAACTTGTTTTTTAATTATATTATATGAAAGCACTTGACAAATCTTGGGTCAGACTCCCGTGGTATGGAAGGCTGAATCAGGAAGCAGAGTCAAGCAATTCTAGATGCCCATTGATTCTTCCAGTGGGTCTCTGGTCCCAACTGGTAAATTGCTACGTAGGTCTCTTGGGTCCCGGGGAGACCCTGACTCACTCAGCTTTGACCGTCTGTCTGCTGAGAGTGAGCACACATGCCACCCCTGCAGTGGCAAAGGGAAACTTCCAGCCCCATTCCCCCACCCAAGGCTTCCTAGGCGGTACTAAGCTGGTGCCTCTTTCTCTGTTGTGGCTGTGCAGACAGGAAGGATGGCATTTATGGTGAGGTTAAAGTAAAGGTGGAGGACTGCTCTTCCACAAGAGGTGTGGCTCCTGATGACAGGATCAGATTCCATGACACTTATCAGTGTCACTCAAGTCAGGCACAGACATGGTGTTAGGGACCAATGAGGTTAGAGTTCACCAGAGACCGACCCAAAGGTCCGCCATCTTGCCCTCTTTTCTTCTCCCTTGTGGACTGGGTTCCAGCTACCATCTCAGCCTCTGGAAGCTGGTGGTGGGAAGCAAAACCATCCTTTATTCCTAAGCCATTTGCTACATCAAAACACAGTTCAGAAAGGAGGGAAATACCCTGAGAAAACCGTAATTCAAAAAGAGTCATATACCAAAATGTTCATTGCAGCTCTAACGGGCCACAGAGCTGCTGGGTCCCGCTCTTGATTTTTCCAGAGGCAAAATCACATGCAGTCCGGGTAATGACCTACCCAGGAGCGCATAGCTAAATGTGGCAATGCAGGCATTGGAGCCCAGGTCTGAACACCCGACCCTGTGCTTTATTTAAAGACTGCACTGTCCCTCTAGGAACGGTAGGTCTGCGTAAGCACAGGTAGGCAAACTGACGGTGTTCCACTAACCAACTGAAATAGACCAAGGCTTCCTTCGTCAGTCAGGAAGCCAGAAGGGCAAGGGAAGGATTTGGTCTTACAGGGTGGAGACGAAATGGCTGCTTTCAGTAGATTGCTAAGGAGCCAATGAACAAGTCCAGACCCCGAGCAGCTTACAAACAAAATCCTTCCTTCGCCCAGACATCTGTGCTTCCTCGGTGGAGGCTGTGGACCCTTAGGGCCATGTCACTGTGCTGGCAGTGAAGACTCCCCTGTGACGTGGTTGTTGTGTAATTCTCCTGTAAAGAGAGGTTAGCTCAAATTCAACAGGACAGCTTAAATTCAAACCAGGGTGCAGCGCCCGCTGTGCATTGGTTACAGCGGCACATCAAAGCTCTGAGAAAAGGAGTGGAGATTTCCTCGCCGCCCCCCAAGGCCCTGGAAGCACTGCCCCGTGGCAAGCGGGGGAGTCGGTGTCTCGTTCCCAGGCACAGTCATGTCCGGTGATGCTGCAGGGTCCTCCTGCCTGGCATGTGGTGCCTTTTGTTCAAAAGGCTGGACCTCGCTCTGACGCGAGCTGGCAAAACGCAAGGACGGAGGGCCACCAGGGCGGGCCCCGTGACCGGAGCCTGGGGAGGGGTAAAAAAAGCTGAATCCTTCCGGCCTGATGGGTTTCCGCGCTTCACACAAGCAAATGGACTCATTTTAAGAAAGGGCTGCTAAGCCAAACAGGAGATGAAAAGGGAGCCATGCAGGGCGAGACAGAGAGGGAAGGAGGGAATTAGATCAGCTGGCTTTACTGAGCACCCCCCTGGGGCAGGAAGCCAAGGGCTGGGCAAGGTCTGCTCTCAGGGGTGACTGTCACTTTCCCCCCACTCCCTTATCATCTGGGTGGCTGGCTCAAACATGAAAGTGTCAGCAATGGAAGAATGAAGGCTGCAGTGTTTTTTCAGGAAGAGATCATCCAGTACAGGGATTCACTAAGCGACACGGTGCATTTGCTGTGGGCCGGAGAGGGGACAGACTTGTCAGACTGGGAACAGCTTTCCCAGTAGAGGTTGGCTTGGACTTTACTGGGTGGTATTAGTTTCTATGTAATAGAAACTTGTTCTCTTGTGAACGAGTAAGGCTGTATTAGTCTCATTACGGAGGTGAGAGCCACCTGACTGTCACAGACAGCAATCCCTTTGTGATAGGATCCAGTACAAACAAAAGAAAACACAGGCTGAACAGTGGACTCGTCTTGCTCTTGGGTGGCGGCAAGGCAACAGCCTTTCCGATTCACGTATGTGATCGCGTGGCTTTCCTGACTAACTGTCCCTGCCACACAGCAAAGCCTAGACTGTGGAGCTCAGCTCCCTCCACCCTCGACTCAGAAGAATGCCCACATGCTTGCTTGGTTTGACTCCCATGCACGCTGTGATTCAGGCCCCCCCCC
>NW_006769738.1:0-53818 GCF_000442215.2 Lipotes vexillifer | reverse complement strand
GTACACTATAACCATGTACACTGTCACCATGGGCACTATCAACATTTTGCACTGCCACCATGTTAACCACCGCTATGGGGAATGTCACCATGGGCACTATCCTGGTAAGGGCTGTCACCAAGGGCACTCTCACCATGGGCACTGCCACCATGTGCAGTGTCAGCATCAGCACTATCACCGTTAGTAATATCACCATGTACACTGCCATCATGAGCACTGTCACCATGGGCACTATCACCGTGAGCACTGTCAACATTATCACTGTCACCATGGGTACTGTCACCATGAATACTGCCACCATGAGCACTGTCACCATGAGCAATGCCAGCATGAGCACTCCTACCATGGGTACTACCACCCGGAGCACTGTCTCCATGAGTATTCTCACAATGGGCATTTTCACCAAGGGTACTGTCAACAAGGGCAATGTCACTCTGAATTATGTCACCATTTCTACAGTCACCACTGGCACTGCAACCATGGACACTGTCATCATGGTCACTGTCACTATGGTCACTCTCCCCGTGGGCACTGTCACAAAGGACATTGTCACCGTGGGCTCTACCCCTGTGAGCACTCTCACCAAGAGCACTACTATGATGAGCACCATCACAATACACACTTTCACCATGGGCACTATCACCGTGAGCACTGTCAGCGTGCGCACTCTCACCATAGACAGTATCCCCATGGGCACTGCCACTATGAGCAATGTAACAATGGGAACTATCACCATGGGCACTGCCACCATGAGCTATATAAACGTGAGCACTGTCACCCTGGGCACTGCAAAGATGAACAGTTACCATAGACACTATCACCATAGACACTGTTACCATGGGTATTATCACCATTTTGCACTGTCAGCATGTGAACTAACACCATGGGCACTGTTCATCATGGGCACTATCACAGTGAGCAATATCACCGTGAGCACTATCACTATGAGAACAGTCACCATGGGAACTGTCACCCTGGGCACTGTCACCATGAGCACTGTAAACATGATCCCCCTGCCATGTGCAATGTCACCATGGGGATTATCATCGTGAGCAGTGTAAAAATGGCCACTGCCATCATGAGCACTGTCACCATGGGCACTGTCACCATGAGAATTTTCAACATGCTTTTTGCCACAATGTGCACTGTTAGAATGGTAACTGCCACCATATGCAGTGTCACCATGTGCAATGTCACCATGAGCAATTCCACCTTTGGCAATGCCACCATAAACACTGTCACTATGACAAACGTAACTATGAGTCCTGCCACCGTGGGCACTTTTGCCGCGGTCCAGCCTCAGCAGTGCAGGGATAACCCGAAGGGAGGACAGAGTCGGCGATTAAAGAAAATCCACTCACACCAGAGTCAGATGAGATGCTTGCCTTTTTTTTTTATTGCCACGCAAAAAGCCCTTTTTATATTTTGTTTAACTCTTATTGCACCATTGATTTTTCAACAAATTCTCATGGTTACATTAATGATTATCTAATCCTATAACACAATATTATGAATGCTTTCTTTTTTCAGCCTCCTCATAACAATGGTTGCTCAATGTCCCCCTGTGGTTTTCTTTTCTCAAAACGTCTGGCAGAACTTTCGTTCTTTGTTTCAGGTCTTGTGGTTACAGTGAGCTAATACAATCTTAAAACACACAGACTGTTCCGTCTTTGAGCATTCAAAGGGCCTAACTATTTTCCTGGTATAGTTCTAGATTCTTATCTAATAAAAAATTACCACTAGTTCACACAAAACTTTCTATATTCTAGCAAGGCATAAGCAATTTCTATCAAGTAACTTCTTTTATGCATAAATCTTAGGTTGCTTAGGAGGACATTCAACTTTTATATATATGTTGCTTTCATGCAAAACATACTGGCATAATATAAGTTGCCCTTTCCAAGCATTAATATCCATCTTCTCTTTTAATGTGGGCTGTTTCAATCTAAACATTCCCATGCTTGATCCTCTTTCCCATCTTGGAGGACGGGGAGTAGGTAATGGTGGGGGAGTTAAGGGACCTTTTTGTCCCCCTGATGCTTCATCCCAAGGGGGTTTACTAAATTTCCATCGGGAATTACCATCTCCCAGGGACTCTACATGCCTTCCCCTAGGTTATAATCCTCCGTCACCACATGCGAACAAACAAAGAAGTACACAGATCAAATAAATGTCAAACCCTTTAGTAATATTCATTATAATTCTATAAAGGCTGAGCTTCATCCGTAGACAACAGCTGTGCTGGTGCCCTTGGCTGTGCTCAAGGGATACTTGTCACATCCGGATGGCTCTCAGCACACTTTCATCATGAGTACTGTCACCGTGAGTTTGGTCAACATGGGCACTGTCACCATGAGCACTATCACTATGAGCACTGGCACCATGAGCACTGGCACCATAAGGAGTGTCACCACTAGCACTGTAACCATAAAAATTTTCACCATGAGCATTTTCACCATGGTTACTGTCACCATGGGAACTGTTGTCATGAGCACTGTCACCATGAGCACTCTCACCAAGGGCACTGTCGCCATGGGCACTATCAACGTGATCACTGTCACCATGGGCAATATCACCATGGAAATTGTCACCAGGTCACTCTCACCATGTGTACGACACCATGTGCAATGTCACCATGGGGATTATCATCGTGAGAACAGTAGAAATGGTCACTGCCATCATGGGCAGTGTCACCATAGGCACTGTCACCATGAGCACTGTTAACATGGTGTTTGCCACAATGTGTACTGTTAGAATTGTAACTGCCACTATATGCAGTGTCACCATGTGCACTGTCACCACGAGCAATGCCACCTTGGGCAATGCCACCATGAACACTGTCACTATGACAAATGTAACCATGAGTCCTATCACCGTGGGCACTTTCACCATGAGTACTGCAACTATGGGTTATTTGACCATGGGCACGGTCACCATGAGCACTATTACCCTAAACACTGTCACTAGGGGCACTATCACCGTGACCACTATCACAACGAGAACTGTCACCATGGGAACTGTCACCCTGGGCACTGTCACCATGGGAACTGTCACCCTGGGCACTGTCACCATGAGCACTGTCACCATGGGCACTATCACCATGGGTATTGCTTCCACCGGCACTGTCACCGTGAGTAATGTCACCATGGGTACTGCTAATGTGTGCACTCTCACCATGAGCACCCTCACCAAAAAGACTCTTACCATGGGCACTATCACCATGAGCACTGTCACCATGGACAGTGTCACCATGGACAGTATCACCATGGGCACTGCCACCATGATCAATGTAATCGTTAACACTGTCACCATGGGCAATGCAAAAATGAGCACTGTCACCATGGACATGATAACCATGTACACTGTCACCATGGGCAATGCCACCATGAATATTGTCACCATGTGTAATATCACCATGAGCACTATCACTATGAACACTATCACCATGACTATTATCACTATGAGCACTGTCACCATGGGAACTGTCACCCTGGGCACTGTCACCATGAGCACTCTCACCATGGGAACTATCACCATGGGTACTGCAAACATTGGTACTGTCACCGTGAGTAATGTCACCATGGGCACTGTCACTCTGTGCACTGTCACCATGGGCACTGTCTCCGTGGGCAATACCAATGTGTGCACTCTCATCATGAGCACCCTCTCCAAAAGCACTGTCACCATGGGCAGTATCACCATGGGCACTGCCACCATGAGTGATGTACCAGTTAGCACTGTCACCATGGGCACTGCAACAATGAGCCCTGTCACCATGGACACTATAACCATGTACACTGTCACCATGGGCACTATCACTGTGGGTATTGCTTCCATTGGCACTCTCACCGTGAGTAATGTCACCATGGGTACTTCCAACGTGCACACTCTCACCATGAACACACTCACCAAAAAGACTCTCACCATGGGCACTATCACCATGAGCACTGTCACCATAGGCAGTATCACCATGTTCACTGCCACCGTGAGCACTGTAATAGTTAACACTGTCACCATGGGTACTGCAAAAATGTGCACTGTCACCATGGGGATGATGATTATCATCGTGAGCAGTGTAAAAATGGTCACCGCCATCATGAGCACTGTCACAATGGGTGCTGTCACCATGAGCATTTTCAACATGCTTTTTGCCACAATGCGCACTGTTAGAAAGTTAACTGAAACCATATGCAGTGTCACCATGTGCATTCTCACCACGAGCAATGCCACCTTGGGCAATGCCACCATGAACACTGTCACTCTGACAAATGTAACCATGAGTCTTGTGACCGTGGCACTTTCACCATGAGTACTGTCACCATGGGTTTTTTCACCATGGGCACTGTCAACGTGCTTACTGTAACCATGGGCAATTTTGCCCTGAGTACTGTCACCATGAGCACTGTCAAGAAGGTCACGGACACAATGAGCACTATCACCATAAGCACTCTCACCATGAGCACCCTCACCAAAAACACTCTCACCATGGGCACTATCACCATGAGCACTGTCACCATGAGCAATGCCAGCATGAGCATTCCTACCATGGATATTGCCACCTTGAGCACTGTCTCCATGAGTACTGTCACCATGGGCATTTTCACCATGGGTACTGTCACCATGGGCACTGCCACCATGAACATTGTCACCATGTGCAAGGTCACCAAGGGCACTATCACTGTGAGCACTATCACCGTGAGTATTATCACTATGAGCACTGTCACCATGGGAACTGTCACCCTGGGCACTGTCACCATGAGCACTCTCACCATGGGCACTATCACCATGGGTACTGCAACCATTGGTACTGTCACCGTGAGTAATGTCACCATTGGCACTGTCACTCTGGGCACTTTCACCATGCGCACTGTCTACGTGAGCACTACCAACTTGCGCACTCTCACCATGAGCACCCTCACCAAAAGCACTGTCACCAGGGACACTATCACCATAAGCACTGTCACCATGGGCAGTATCACCATGGGCACTGCCACCATGAGCGATGTACCAGTTAGCACTGCCACCATGGGCACTGCAACAATGAGCATGGTCACCATGGACACTATTACCATGTACACTGTCACCATGGGCACTATCACCATTTTGCACTGCCACCATGTGAACCACCGCTATGGGGAATGTCACCATGGGCACTACCTCGGTGCTGACTGTCACCATGAGCACTGCCACCATGTGCCCTGTCACCATCAGCAATATCACCGTGAGTACTGTCACCATGTACACTGCCATCATGAGCACTGTCACCATGGGAAATTTCACCATGGGCACTGCCACCATGGGCACTGTCACCATTGGCACTATCACCGTGAGCACTGTCAACATTATCACTGTCACCATGGGTACTGTCACAATGGATACTGCCACCATGAGCAATGTCACCATGAGCACTGTCACCATGAGCAATGCCAGCATGAGCAATCCTACCATGGGTACTACCACCTTCAGCACTGTCTCCATGAGTACTGTCACCATGGGCATTTTCACCATGCGTACTGTCACCAAGGGCAATGTCACTCTGAATCATGTCACCATTTCTACAATCACCATTGGCACTGAATCCATGGACACTGCCATCATGGTCACTGTCACCATGGGCACTCTCCCCGTGGGCACTGTCGCAATGGGCATTGTCACCGTGGGCACTACCAGGAGGGGCATTATCACCACGGGCAATGTCACGAGGGACACTGTCACCATGAGCACTGCCACCATAAGCACTCTCACCGTGGGTACTGCCAACTTGAACACTGTCCTCATGAGGACTCTCACCATGGGCATTGTCACTATGGGTACTGTCACCAAGGGCAATGTCGCAGAGTGAACTATCACCCTAAGCACTGTCACTATGGGCACTATCACCATGAACACTATCACCATGAGCACTGTCACCATGGGAAATGTGACCCTGGGCACGGTCACCATGAGCACTGTCACCATGGGCACTATCACCGTGGGTATTGCTTCCATTGGTATTGTCACAGTGAGTAATGTCACCATGGGCATTGCCAACGTGCGCACTCTCACCATGAGCACCCTCAGCAAAAACAATATCACCGTGGGCACTATCACCATGGACACTGCCACAATGAATATTGCCACCATGTGTAATGTCACGATGGGCACTATCACTATGAGCACTATCACCATGAGTATTATCACTATGAGCACTGTCACCATGGGAACTGTCACCCTGGGCACTGTCACCATGGGTACTGCAACCATTGGTTCTCTCACCGTGAGTAATGTCACCGTGAGGACTGTCACTATGGGCAATATCACCATAGGCAATGTCACCATGTGCACTATCACCAGGGGCATTATCACCATGGGCAATATCACCAGGGGCACTGTCACAGTGAGCATGGTTACCATGGGCACTCTCTCCATAGGCACTCTCACTGTGGGCATTATGACAGAATTCACTATTACCATGGGTACTGTCACCATTTGCACTGCTATCATGAGCACTGTCATCATGGGAAATGTCACCATGGGCACTGCAACCATAGGCACTGTCACCATGGGCACTATCACTGTGAGCACTGTCAACATTATCACTGTCACCATGGGTACTTTCACCATGGATGCTCACACCATGAGCAATGTCACCATGAGCACTGTCACCATGAGCAATGCCAGCATGAGCACTGCTAACATGGATACTACCACCTTGAGCATTTTCTCCGTGATTACTGTCACCATGGGCATTTTCACCGTGGGTACTGTCACCAAGGGCAATGTCACTCTGAATAATGTCACCATTTCTTCAGTCACCATTGGCACTGCAACCATGGACACTCCTATCCTCATCACTGTCACCATGGTCACTCTCCCCGTGGGCACTGTCAAAATGGGCACTGTCACCATGGGCACTACCACTGTGAGCACTCTCACCAACAGCACTAATATGATGAGCACCATCACCATAAGCACATTCACCATGGGCACTATCGCCGTGAGCACTGTCAGCATGAGCACTCTCACAATAGACACTATCCCCATGGGCACTGCCACTATAAGCAATGTAACAATGGGCACTATCACCATGAGCACTGCCACCATGAGCAATGTATACGTGAGCACTGTCACCATGGGCACTGCAAAAATGAATACTGTCACCATGGACACTATCACCATGGACACTGTTACCATGGGTACTATCACCATTTTGCACTGCCAGCATGTGAACTACCACCATGGGCACTGTTCCTCATGGACAGTATCACAGTGAGCACTATCACCGTGACCACTATCACTATGAGCACAGTCACCATGGGAACTGTCACCCTGGGCACTGTCACCATGAGCAATTTCACCATGGGCACTATCTCCGTAGGCACTCTCACACTGGGCATTATGACTGAATTCACTATTACCATGGGTATTCTCACCATGGGCACGCTCACCATGGGCACGCCTCCATGTGCAATGTCACCATGGCGATTATCATCGTGAGCACTGCAAAAATGGTCACTGCCATCATGGGCACCGTCAGCATGGGCGCTGTCACCATGACCACTGTCCACATAGTTTTTGCCACGATGTGCAGTGTCAGAATGGTAACTGCCACCATATGCAGTGTCACCATGTGCACTCTCACAATGAGCAATGCCACCTTGGGCAATGCCACCATGAACACTGTCACTCTGACAAAACGTAAGCATGAGTCTTGTCACCATGTGCACTTTCACCATAAGTACTGTCACCATGGGTTTTTTTACCATCGGCACTGTCACCATGAGTACTATCACCATGAGCATTGGCACAATGGCACTGGAACCATAGAGACTGTCACCACTAACATTGTAACCATAGACATTTTCACCGTGAGCATTGTCACCGCGGTTACTGTCACCATGGGCACTGTCGCCCTGAGCACTGTCACCATGAGCACTATCACCAAGGGCACTGACACCACGGGCACAATGACCATAAGCACTACCACCGTGAGCACTATCACTGTGAGTACTGTCACCATCGAACTGTCACCCTGGGGACTGTCACCATATGCACTGTCAACCTGCACGTTATCACCATGGGCACGTCAACATGGGAACTCTCACAATGGGAAATGTCACCATGGGCACTGTCACCATTGGCAGCCACCATGCGAACTGTCACCATGAGCACTGCCACCCTGAGTAATGTCACCAATGGCACTATCAGCATGAGTGCTCTCACCATGGGAACTTTCATTCTGTGTACTGTCAAAATGCGTACTATCGCAATGGTCATTTTCACCATTGTCACAGTCACCATGGACTCTATGACCGTGTGTATTGCAACCATTGGCACTGCCACCGTGAGCAATGTAAACGTGAGCACTGTCACCATGGGCACTGCAAAAATGAATACTGTCACCATGGAAACTATCACCATGGACACTGTTACCATGGGTACTATCCCCATTTTGAACTGCCAGCATGTGAACTACCACCATGGGCACTGTTCATCATGGGCACTATCACAGTGAGCATCATCACCGTGAGCACTGTCATTATGAGCACTGTAACCATCGCAACAGCCACGATGGGCACTATCACCATGAGCACTGTCAACATGGACAGTATCACCATGGGCACCATCATCAACATGGGACACTGCCACCATGAGCAATGTACCAGTTAGCAGTGTCACCATGGGCACTGCAACAATGAGCACTGTCACCGTGGACACTATAAACATGTATACTTCACCATGGGCACTATCACCATTTTGCACTGCCACCATGTGAACCACTGCTATGGGGAATGTTACCCTGGGCACTATCTTGGTTAGGACTCTCATCAGGGGCACTGCCACCATGTGCACAGTCACCATCAGCAGTATCACCGTGAGTACTGTCACCATATGCACTGCTATCATGAGCACTGTCATCATGGGAAATGTCACCATGGGCACTGCAACCATAGGCACTGTCACCATGGGCACTATCACCGTGAGCACTGTCAACATTATCACTGTCACCATGGGTACTGTCACCATGGATACTGCCACCATGAGCAATGTCACCATGAGCACTGTCACCATGAGCAATGCCAGCATGAGCACTGCTAACATGGATACTACCACCTTGAGCATTTTCTCCATGAGTACTCTCACCATGGGCACTTTCACCATGCGAACTGTCACCATGAGCACTGCCACCCTGAGTAATGTCACCAAGGGCACTATCAGCATGAGTGCTCTCACCATGGGAACTTTCATTCTGGGTACTGTCAAAATGCGTACTATCGCAATGGTCATTTTCACCATTGTCACAGTCACCATGGACTCTATGGCCGTGTGTATTGCAACCATTGGCACTGCCACCGTGAGCAATGTAAACGTGAGCACTGTCACCATGGGCACTGCAAAATTGAATACTGTCACCATGGACAATATCACCATGGACACTTTTACAATGGGTACTATCACCATTTTGAACTGCCAGCATGTGAACTACCACCATGGGCACTGTTCATCATGGGCACTATCACAGTGAGTACCATCACCGTGAGCACTGTCATTGTGAGCACTGTAACCATGGGAAGTGTCACCCTGGGCACTGTCACCATGAGCACTGTCACCATGGGTAGTGTCACCATGGTCACTGTTAACATGGGCACTAACATTGTGAGAACTGTCACCATGTACAGTGCCACCATGAGCACTGTCACCATGTGCACTGCCACCATGAGAACTCTCACCCTGTGCACTATCAACAGGGGCATTATGACCTTAGGCAATGTCGCCAGGGGCACTGTCACCATGATCACTGTCACCATGGGCACTATCTCCGTAGGCACTCTCACCATGGGCACTATTATTGAATCCACTATTACCATGGGTACTGTCACCATGTGCAATGTCACCATGGCGATTATCATCGTGAACACTGTAAAAATGGTCACTGCCATCATGGGCACCGTCTGCATAGGTGCTGTCACCATGAGCACTGTCAACATACTTTTTGCCACAATGTGCACTGTCAGAATGGTAACTGCCACCATGTGCAGTGTCACCATATGCAGTGTCACCACGAGAAATGCCACCTTGGGCAATGCCACCATGAACACTGTCACTATGACAAAAGTAAGCATGAGTCTTGCCACCATGGGCACTTTCACCATGAGTACTGCAACGATGGGTTTTGTCACAATGGCCTCTGTCACCATGAGCACTATCACTACAAGCACTGTCACCATGGGAACTGTCACTCTGGGCACTGTCACCATGGGCACTATCACCGTGGGTATTGCTTCCATTTGCACTGTCACCGTGAGTAATGTCACCATGGGCATTGCCAACGTACACACTCTCACCATGAGCACCCTCACCAAAAGCAATGTCACCATGGGCACTATCACCATGGGCAGTGCCACCATGAATATTGCCACCATGTGTAATGTCACCACGGGCACTATCACTATGAGCACTGTCACCATGGATACTGTCACCATGAGCAATGTCACCATGAGCACTCTCACCATGAGCAATGCCAGCATGAGCACTCCTACCATGGGTACTACCACCTTGAGCACTGTCTCCATGAGTAGTGTCACCATGGGCATGTTCACCATGGGTACTGTCACCAAGGGCAATGTCACTCTGAATAATGTCACCGTGGGCACTACCACTGTGAGCACTCTCACCAAGAGCACTACTATGATGAGCACCATCACAATAAGCACTTTCCCCAGGGGCACTGTCACCGTGAGCACTGTCAGCGTGAGCACGCTCACCATAGACAGTATTTCCATGGGCACTGCCACTATAAGTAATGTTACAACAGGCACTATCACCATGGGCACTGCCACCATAAGCAATGTAAACGTCAGCACTGTCACCATGGGCACTGCAAAAATGAACACTGTCACCATGGACATTATCACCATAGACACTGTTACCATGGGCACTATCACCATTTTGCACTGCCAGCATGTGAACTAACACCATGGGCACTGTTCTTCATGGGCACTATCACAGTGAGCTCTATCACCGTGAGCACTATCACTATGAGCAGAGTCACCATGGGCACTGCCATCATGGGCACATCCACCATGGTAACTGCCACCATGGGCACTATCAACAAGTGCGCTGACTCCATGAGCACTGTCACTGTGGGAACTGTCACCATGGGCAGAGTCATAGTGGGCACTGTTATCATGTGCACAGCCCCTGTGTATAATATCAACATGGGCACTCTCACTGTGGGCACTGTCCACACGGGCACCAACACCATGAGCACTGTCACTATGGGCCCTGTCACCATAAGAAATTTCACGAGGGTCAATACCACAATGGGCACTGTCACCATGAGCACTCTCACCATTTGCACTGCTACCATAAGCACTATCAGCATAAGCACTGTCACCATGGGCACAGTTAACATGGGCACTGCCAGCAAGGACATTTTCTCTGTGACCAGTGTCACCATGGGCACAGTCACTATGGACTCTATGACCATGTGTATTGCAACCATTGTCACTGTCACCGTAAGTAATGTCACCATGGGCACTGTCAATCCGGGCACTCTCACCATGGGCACTGTCACCATGAGCACTGTCACCATGCGCACTCTCACCATGAGCAACATAACCATAAGCACTGTCACTATGGGCACTATCACCATGAGCACTATCACTATGAGCACTGTCACCATGGGAGCTGTCACCCTGGATAGTGTCACCATGAGCAATGTCACCATGGGCACTATCAATGTGGGTAATGCATCCATTGGCACTCTCACTGTGAGTAATGTCACCATGGGCACTGCCAGCATGCACACTCTCACCATGAGCAACATCATCATAGGCACTGTCACTATGGGCCGTGAGCATTATTACTATGAGCACTGTCACCGTGGAAACTGTCACCCTGGGCACTGTCACCATGAGCACTCTCACCATGGGCACAATCACCGTGGGTATTGCAGCCATTGCCACACTCACCGTGAGTAATGTCACCATGGGCACTGCCAACATGCTCAGTCTTACCATGAGCACCCTCACCAAAAACACTGTCACCATGCACACTATAACCATGTACACTGTCACCATGGGTACTATCACCATTTTGCACTGCCACCATGTGAAACACTGCTATGGGGAAGGCCACCATGGGCACTATCACAGTGAGGACTGTCACCAAGTGCACTGTCACCATGGGCACTGCCACCATGTGCACTGCCACATTGAGCACTGTCACCATGGGAAATGTAACCATGGGCACTGCCACCGTGGGTACTGTCACCATGGGCACTTTCACCGTACGCACTGCCACCGTGAGCAGTGTACCATGGGCACTGTCACCAGGAGCACTGCCACCATAAGCAATATCACCATGGCTACTGCCAACTGAGCACTGTCCCAATGAGTACTGTCACCATGGGCATTGTCACTATGGGTACTGTCACCAAGGGCAATGTCACAGTGAGAACTATCACCGTGAGCCTTGTCACCATGGGCACTATCACCATGGGCACTGTCACCGTGTGCACTATCACCAGGGGCATTATCACCATGGGTAATGTCACCAGGGGCACTGTCACCATGTGCACTCTCTCCATAGGCACACTCACTGCGGGCTCTATGACTGAATTCACTATTACCATGGGTACTGTCACCATAGGTACTGTCACCATGGGCACCCCGCCATGTGCAATGTCACCATGGGGATTATCATTGTGAGCAGTGTAAAAATGGTCACTGCTATCAAGAGAACTGTCACCATGAGCATTGTCAACATTCTTTTTGCCACAATGTGCAGTTTGAATGGTAACTGCCACCATATGCAGTGTCACCATGTGCACTGCCACCATCAGCAATGTAACCATTAGCACCCTCATCATGGGCACTGCAACAATGAGCACTGTCACCATGGACACTATCACCATGTACACTTTCACCATGGGCACTATCACCATTTTGCACTTCCACCATGTGTACCACCGCTATGGAGAATTTCACCATGGGCACTATCACAGTGAGGACTGTCACCAAGGGCACTGTCACCATGGGCACTGCCACCATGAGCACTGTCACCATCAGCAGTATCACCATGAGTACTGTCACCATGTGCACTGCCATAATGAGCACTGTCACCATGGGAAATGTCACAATGGGCACTGCCACCTTGGGCACTGTCACCATGGGTACTATCACCGTGAGCACTGCCACCATGAGCACTGTCACCAGGAGTACTGCCACCATAAGCACGGTCACCATGTCTATTGCCACCTGAGCACTGTCCCAATGAGTACTATCTCCATGGGCATTGTCACCACGGCGAGTTTTATCGTGAGCACTGTAAAAATGGTCACTGCCATCATGGGCACCGTCACCATGGGTGTTGTCACCGTGTGCACTATCACCAGGGGCATTATCACCATGGGCAATGTCACCAGGGGCACTGTCGCCGTGAGCACTGTCACCACGGGCAATATCTCCGTAGGCATTCTCACCATGGGCACTATTATTGAATCCACTATTACCATGGGTACTATCACCATGGGCACTGTCACCATGGGCACGCCACCATGTGCAATGTCACCTTGGCGATTATCATCGTGAATACTGTAAAAATGGTCACGGCCATCATGGGCACCGTCAGCATGGGTGCTGTCACCATGAGCACTGTCAACATATTTTGTGCCACAGTGTGCACTGTCAGAATGGTAACTGCCACCATATGCAGTGTCACCATGTGCACTGTAACCAAGAGCAATGCCACCTTGTGCAATGCCACCATGAACTCTGACAAATGTAACCATGAGTCTTGTGACTGTGGGCACTTTCACCATGAGTACTGTCACCATGGGTTTTTTCACCATGGGCACTGTCACCATGAGTACTATCACCATGAGCACTGCCACAATGGCCCTGGAGCCATATAGACTGTCACCACTAGCACTGTAGCCATAGACATTTTCACCATGAGCATTGTCACCGTGTTTACTGTCATCATGGGTACTGTCGCCCTGAGCACTGTCACCATGAGCACTGTCAAGAAGGGCACTGACACCACGGGTACTATCACCATAAGGACTATCACCGTGAGCCCTATCACTGTGAGCCCTGTCACCAAGGGCACTATCACCGTGCGTATGGCTTCAGTTGGCACTGTCACCGTGAGTAATGTCACCATGGGCACTGCCAATGTGCGCACTCTCACCATGAGCACCCTCACCAAAAAAGACTCTCACCATGGGCACTATCATTCATGAGCACTGTCACCATGGGCAGTATCACCATGGGCACTGCCACCATGAGCAATGTAACAGTTAGAACTGTCACCATGGGCACTGTAAAAATGTGCACTGTCACCATGGACACTATAACCGTGTACACTGTCACCATGGGAACTGCCACAATGAACATTGCCATCATGTGTAATGTCACCATGGGCACTATCACTATGAGCACTATCACCATGAGTACTATCACTATGAGCACTGTCACCATAGGAAATGTCACACTGGGCACTGTTACCATGAGCACTGTCACCATGAGCACTATCACCATGGGTACTGCAAACACTGGTACTGTCACTGTGAGTAATAATACCATGGGCACTGTCACTCTGGCCACTGTCTCCATGGGCACTGGCTCCGTGGGCACTACCACTGTGCGCACTCTCACCATGAGCATCCTCACCAAAAGCACTGCCCCCATGGGCACTATCACCATGAGAAATGTCACCATGGGCAGTATCACCATGGGCACTGCCACCATGAGCAATGTACCAGTTAGCAGTGTCACAATGGGCACTGCAACAATGAGCACTGTCACCATGGACACTATAACCATGTGCACTGTCACCATGGGCACTATCACCATTTTGCACTGCCACCATGTGCACCACCGCTATGGGGAATGTCACCATGGGCACTCTCCCGGTGACGACTGTCAACAAGGGCACTCTCAGCATTGGCACTGCAACAATGAGCACTGTCGCCATGAACACTATAACCATGTACACTGTCACCATGGGCCCTATCACCATTTTGCACTGCCACCATGTGGACCACCGCTATGGGGAACGTCACCATGGGCACTATCCCGGTTAGGACTCTCACCATGGGCACTGCCACCATGTGCACTGTGACCATCAGCAGTATCACCGTGAGTACTGTCACCATGTGCACTGCCATCATGAGCACTGTCACCATGGGCACTGCCACAATGGGCACTGTCACCATGAGCACTATCACTGTGAGCACTGTCAACATTATCACTGTCACCATGGGTACTGTCACCATGCATACTGCCACAATGAGCAATGTCACCATGAGCACTCTCACCATGAGCAATGCCAGCATGAGCACTCCTACCATGGGTACTACCACCTTGAGCTCTGTTTCCATGAGTACTGTCACCATGGGCATGTTCACCATGGGTACTGTCACCAAGGGCAATGTCACTCTGAATAATGTCACCATTTCTCCAGTCACCACTGGCACTGCAAACATGGACACTGCCATCGTGGTCGCTGTCACCATGGGCGCTCTCCCCATGGGCACTGTCACAATGGGCACTATCACCCTGGGCACTACCACTGTGAGCACTCTCACCAAGAGCACTACTATGATGAGCACCATCACCATAAGCACTTTCACGATGGGCACTATCACTGTGAGCACTGTCAGCATGAGCACTCTCACAATAGACAGTATCCCCATGGGCACTGCCACTAAAAGCAATGTAACAATGGGCACTATCACCATGGGCACTGCCACCATGAGCAATGTAAACGTGAGCACTGTCACCATGGGCACTGCAAAAAAGAACACTGTCACCATAGATACTATCAACATGGACACTTTCACCAGTTTGCACTGCCAGCATGTGAACTAACACCATGGGCACTGCCATCATGGGCACATCCACTGTGTTAACTGCCACCATGGGCACTATCAACAAGTGCACTGACTCCATGGGCACTATCACTGTGGGAACAGTCACCATGGGCACTATCACCAGTGGCACTATCACCATGGGCAATGTCACCAGGACACTGTCACCATGAGCAATGTAACCATGGGGAATCTCTCCATAGTCATTCTCACTGTGGGCACTATGACTGAATTCACTATTACCATGGGTAATGTCAACATGGGCACTGTCACCATGGGCACAATCACCGTGGGTATTGCATCCATTGGCACTGTCACCGTGAGTAATGTCACCATGAGCACTGCCAACGTGCACACTCTCACCATGATCACCCTCACCAAAAACACTGTCACCATGCACACTATAACCATGTACACTGTCACCATGGGTACTATCACCATTTTGCACTGCCACCATGTGAAACACTGCTATGGGGAAGGCCACCATGGGCACTATCACAGTGAGGACTGTCACCAAGGGCACTGTCACCATGGGCACTGCCACCATGTGCACTGTCACCATCATAAGTATCACCGTGAGTTCTGTCACCATGTGCACTGCCACCATGAGCACTGGCACCATGGGAAATGTCACCATGGGCACTGCCACCATGGGCACTATCACCATGGACACTGTTACCATGGGTACTATCACCATTTTGCACTGCCAGCATGTGAACTCCCTCCATGGGCACTGTTCATCATGGGCACTATCATAGTGAGCACTATCACCGTGAGCACTATCACTATGAGCACAGTCACCATGGGAAATGTCACCCTGGGCACTGCCACCATGAGCACTGTCACCATGGGTACTGTCACCATGGTCACTCTTACTTTGAGCACTATCACCTTGAGAACTGTCACCATGTACACTGCCACCATGAGCACTCTCACCATGGGCAATGTCACCGTGTGCACTGCCACCATGAGAACTGTCACCCTGTGAACTATCAACAGGGGCATTGTCACCATAGGCAATGCCACCAAGGGTAATGTCACCGTGAGCACTGTCACCACGGGCACTATCTCCATAGGCACACTCACCATGGGCACTAGGACTGAATTCACTATTTCCATGGGTACTGTCACCATGGGCACGCCACCATGTGCAATGTCAACACGGTGATTATCATCGTGAGCACTCTAAAAATGGTCACGGCCATCATGGGCACACTCAGCATGGGTGCTGTCATCATGAGCACTGTCAACATAGTTTTTGCCACAATGTGCACTGTCAGAATGGTAACTGCCACCATATGCAGTGTCACCATGTGCACTCTCACCACGAGCAATGCCACCTTGGGCAATGCCACCATGAACACTGTCACTCTGACAAATGTAACCATGAAGCTTGTCACCTTGGACACTTTCACCATGAGTACCTTCACCATGGGTTTTTTCACCATGGGCACTGTTACCATGAGTACTATCACAATGAGCACTGGCACAATGGCACTGGCACAATAGAGACTTTCACCACTATCATTGTAACCATAGACATTTTCACCATGAGCTTTGTCACCATGGTCACTGTCACCATGGGCACTGTCGACCTGAGCACTGTCACCATGAGCACTGTCACCAAGGGCACTGACACCACGGGCACTATCACCATAAGCACTATCACCGTGAGCACTATCACTGTGAGCACTGTCACCATGGGAACTGTCACCCTGGGGACTGTCACCATATGCAATGTCAATATGCGCACTATCACCATGGGCACGTCAACATGGGAACTGTCACTATGGGAAATGTTATCATAGGCACTGTCACCATTGGCACAGCAACCATGCGAACTGTCCCCATGAGCATTGCCACCCTGAGTAATGTCACCACGGGCACTGTCAGCATGAGGGCTCTCACCATGGGAACTGTCATCCTGGGCACTGTCACCATGGTTATTTTCACAAGGGTCATTGTCACCATGGTCACAGTCACCATGGACTGTATGGCCGTGTGTATTGCAACCATTGGCACTGTCACCATGAGTAATGTCACCATGGGCACTGTCACCATGGGCACTGCCAGCGTTCGCACTCTCACCATGAGTAACATCACCATCGGCACTGTCACTATGGGCACTATCACCATGAGCACTGCCACCGTGGAAACTGTCACCCTGGGCACTGTCACCATGAGCACTGTCACCATGGGCACAATCACCATGGGTATTGCATCCATTGGCTCTCTCACCGTGAGTAATGTCACCATGGGAACTGCCAACGTGCACACCCTCACCATGAGCAGCCTCACCAAAAACACTGTCACCAGGCACGCTATAACCATGTACATTGTCACCATGGGCACTATCAACATTTTGCACTGCCACCATGTGAACCACCACTATGGGGAATGACACCATGGGCACTATCACAGTGAGGACTGTCACCAAGGGCACTGTCACCATGGGCACTGTCACCATGTGCACTGTCACCATCAGCAGTATCACCATGAGTACTGTCACCATGTGCAGTGCCACACTGAGCACTGTCACCATGGGAAATGTCATCAAGGGCACTGCCACTGTGGGTACTGTCACCATGGGCACTATCAATGTGCGCACTGCCACCATGAGCAGTGTCACCATGAGAACTGTCACCAGGAGGACTGCCCCCATAAGCACAGTCACCGTGGCTACTGCCACCTGAGCACTGACCCAATGAGTGCTGAAACCATGGGCATTGTCACCATGGGTACTGTCACCAAGGGCAATCACAGTGAGAACTATCACCATGAGCACTGTCATCATGGGCACTGTCACCGTGGGCACTCTCACCGTGTGCCCTATCACCAGGGGCATTATCACCATTGGCATTGTCACCAGCAGCACTATCACCGTGAGCACTGTCACCATGTGCATTCTCTCCATAGGCACACTCACTACGGGCTCTATGACTGAATTCACTATTACCATAGGTACTTTCACCGTGGGCACTGTCACCATGGGCACCCTGCCATGTGCAGTCACCATGGGGATTATCATCATGAACAGTGTAAAAATGGTCACTGCCATCATGAGTCCTCTCTCCATGAGAATTGTCAACATGCTTTTTGCCACAATGTACACTGTTTGAATGGTAACTGCCACCATATGCAGTGTCACCGTGTGTACTGCCACCATGAGCAATGTAACCTTTAGCAACCCCATCATGGGCACTGCAACAATGAGCACTGTCACCATGGACACTATCACCATGGGCACTATCCCCATTTTGCACTTCCACCATGTGAACCACCGCTATGGAGAATGTCACGATGGGCACTATCACAGTGAGGACTGTCACCAAGGGCACTGTCACCATGGGCACTGCCACCATGTGCACTGTCACCATCAGCAATATCACCATGAGTACTGTCACCATGTGCACTGCCACAATGAGCAGTGTCACCATTGGAAATGTCACAATGGGCACTACCACCTTGGGCACTGTCACCATGGATACTATCACTGTGAGCACTGCCACCATGAGCAGTGTCACCATGAGCACTGTCACCGGACGGACTGCCACCATAAGCACTGTAACCGTGGCTACTGCCAGCTGAGCACTGTCCCAACGAGTACTGTCACCAAGGGCAATGTCACAGTGAGAACTATCACCATGAGCACTGTCACCATGGGCACTGTCATCATGTGCACTATCACCAGGAGCATTATCACCATGGGCAATGTCACCAGGGGCACTTTCACCGTGAGCACTGTCACCATGGGCACTCTGTCCATAGGCACTCTCGCTGTGGGCACTATGACTGAATTCTATATTACCATGGGGAATGTGCATGGGCACTGTCACCATGGGCACCCCGCCATGTGCAATGTCACCATGGGGATTATCATCGTGAGCAGTGTAAAAATGGTCACTGCCATCATGAGCACTGTCACCATGAGCATTGTCAACATGGTTTTTGCCACAATGTGCACTGTTTGAATGGTAACTGCCACCATATGCAGTGTCACCGTGTGCACTGTCACCATGAGCAATGTAACCGTTAGCACCCCCATCATGTGCACTGCAACAATGAGCACTGTCACCATGGACACTATCACCATGTACACTTTCACCATGGGCACTATCACCATTTTGCACTGCCACCATGTGAACCACCACTATGGACAATGTCACCATGGGCACTATCACAGTGAGGACTGTCACCAAGGGCACTGTCACCATGGGCACTGCCACCATGTGCACTGTCACCATCAGCAGTATCACCATGAATTCTGTCACCATGTGCACTGCCATCATGAGCACTGTCACCATGGGCACTATCACCGTGAGCACTGTCAACATTATCACTGTCACCATGGGTACTGTCACCATGGATACTGCCACCATGAGCAATGCAAGCATGAGCACTCCTACCATGGGTACTACCACCTTGAGCACTGTCTCCATGAGTACTGTCACCATGGGCATGTTCACCATGGGTACTGTCACCAAGGGCAATGTCACTCTGAATAATGACACCATTTCTACAGTCACCATTGGCACTGCAACCATGGACACTGCCATCGTGGTCACTGTCACCATGGGCACTCTCACCATGGTCACTGTCACAATGGGCACTGTCACCGTGGACACTACCACTGTGAACACTCTCACCAAGAGCACTACTATGATGAGCACTATCACCATAAGCACACTCACCATAGGCAGTATCCCCATGGGCACTGCCATTATAAGCAATGTAACAATGGGCACTATCACCATGGGCACTGCCACCATGAGCAATGTAAACGTGGGCACTGTCACCGTAGGCACTGCAAAATTGAACACTGTCACCAGGGACACTTATCACCATGGACACTGTTACCATGGGCACTATCACCATTTTTCACTGCCAGCATGTGAACTACCACCATGGGCACTGTTCATCATGGGCATTATCACAGTGAGCACTATCACTGTGAGCACTATCACTATGAGCACAGTCACAATGGGAAATGTCCCCCTGGGCACTGTCACCATGGCTACTGTCGCCATGGGCACTCTTACAATAGGCACTATCACCATGAGAACTGTCACCATGTACTCTGTACCATGAGCATAGTCACCATGGGCAATGTCACCATGTGCACTTCCACCATGAGAACTGTCACCCTGTACACTATCAGCAAGTGTATTATCATCATGGGCAATGCCACCTGGGGCACTGTCACTGTGAGCACTGAAACCATGGGCACTATCTCCATAGGCACTCTTGGGCACTATTGGGCACTATCTCCATAGGCACTCTCACCGTGGGCACTATGACTGAATTCACTATTACCATGGGTGCTGTCACCATGGGCATGCCACCATGTGCAATGTCACCATGGGGATTATCATCGTGAGAACTGTAAAAATGGCCACTGCCATCATGGGCACTGTCAGCATGGGCACTGTCACCATGAGCACTGTCAACATAGTTTTTGCCACAATGTGCACTGTCAGAATGGTAACTGCCACCATATGCAGTGTCACCATGTGCACTGTCACCACGAGCAATGCCACCTTGGGCAATGCCACCATCAACACTGTCACTCTGACAAATGTAACCATGAGTCTTGTCACCATGGGCACTTTCACCATGAGTACTGTCACCACGGGTTTTTTAACCATGGGCTCTGTCACCATGAGCACTCTCAACATGAGCACTGGCAGCATGGGCACTGGCACCTTAGGGACTGTCACCAGTAGCATTGCCATAGACATTTTCACCATAAGCATTGTCACCATGGGTACTGTCATCATGGGCACTGTCGCCTTGAGCACTGTCACCATGAGCACTGTCACCAAGGGCAATGTTGCCATGGGCACTATCAAAGTGAGCACAGTTATCATGGGCAACATCAACATGGAAATTGCCACCATGTGCACTCTCACCATGGGCACTCCACCATGTGCAATGTCACCATGGGGATTATCATCGTGAGAACTGTAAAAATGGTCACTGCCATCATGGGCACTGTCACCATGGGCACTGTCACCATGAGCACTACCACCATGAGCACTGGCAACATGGCACTGGCACCATAGAGACTCTCACCACTACCATTGTAACCATAGACATTTTCACCATGAGCATTGTCACCATGGTTACTGTCACCATGGGTGCTGTCGCCCTGAGCACTGTCACCATGAGCACTATCACAGAGAGCACTATCACTATGAGCTCAGTCACCATGGGAAGTCTCAAACTGGGCACTGCAACCATGGGCACTGTCACCATGGGCACTATCACCATGAGCACTGCAGCAATGAACAGTGTCACCATGAGAACTTTCACCATGTACACTTCCACCATGAGCACTGTCACCATGGGCAATGTTACCATGGGCACTGCCACCATGGGCACTGCCACCATAAGCACTATCACCACGGGCACTGCCACCATGTGCACTGTCACCATCAGCAGTATCACCGTGAGTACTGTCATCATGTGCACTGCCACAATGAGCACTGTCACCATGGGCAATGTCACCATGGGCACTGCCTCTTTGGGCACTGTCACCAAGGGCACTATCACCATGAGCACTGCCACCATGAGCAGTGTCACTATGAGCACTGTCACCATGAGCACTCTCACCAAGGGCACTCTTGCCATGTGAACTATCAACGAGAGCACAGTCACCATGGGCAATATCACCATGGAAATTGCCACCATGTGCACTCTCACCATGGGCACTCCACCATGTGCAATGTCACCATGGGGATTATCATCGTGAGAACTCAAAAAATGGTCACTGCCATCATGGGCACTGTCACCATGGGCACTGTCACCATAAGCACTGTCAAGATGGTTTTTGCCACAATGTGCACTGTTAGAATGGTAACTGCCACTATATGCAGTGTCACCATGTGCACTGTCACCACAAGCAATGCCACCTTGGGCAATGCCATCATGAACACTGTCACTCTGACAAATTTAACTGTGAGTCCTGTCACTGTGGGCACTTTCACCATGAGTACTGCAACTATGGGTTTTGTCACCATGGGCACTGTCACCATGAGCACTATCACCATGAGCACTATCACTGTGAGCATTGTCGCCATGGAAACTGTCACCATGGGCACTGTCCCCATGAGTACTGTCACCATGGGCACTGCCACCATGACCAGTGTCACCATGGGGACTCTCACCATGGGCCCTGCCACCTTAAGCACTTTCACCATGGGTACTGCCACCTTGAGCACTGTCACCATGGGCATTGTCTCCATGAGTACTATCACCAATGGCACTGTCACAGTGAGCACTATCACAGTGAGCATTATCACCATGAGCACTCTCACCATGAGCACTGTCACCATGGACACTACCTCTGTAGGCACTCTCACCGTGGGCACTATGACTGAATTAACTATTGCCATGGGTACAGTCACCATTGGCACTCTC
This sequence comes from Lipotes vexillifer, assembly GCF_000442215.2. NCBI lineage: Eukaryota > Metazoa > Chordata > Mammalia > Artiodactyla > Lipotidae > Lipotes > Lipotes vexillifer. The sequence continues at coordinate 30,543 of NW_006769738.1, read as the reverse complement.
AACAAGGGCTCTCCAGCATGTTCAATGTCACCATATGGATTATCATCGTGAACACTGTAAAAACGGTCACTGCCATCATGGGCTCTGTCACCATGGGTGCTGTCACCATGAGAACTGCCACCATGAGCACTGTCACCAAGGGCACTATCACCATGAGCACTGCCACAATGAGCAGTGTCACCATGAGCATTGTCACCATGTGTACTGCCACCTGAGCACTATTCGAATGAGTACTGTCACCATGGGCATTGTCACCATGGGTACTGTCAGAAAGGGCAATGACACAGTGAGAACTATCACCGCGAGCACTGGCACCATTGGCACTATCACCATGGGCATTGTCACCGTGTGCACTATCACCAGGGGTATTATTACCATGAGCAATGTCACCAGGGGCACTGTCACCTTGAACACTCTCACAATGGGCACTATCACCATCAGCACTGTCACCACATGCAATGCCACCATGAGAACTGTCATCATGGTTATTTTCACCATGGGCACCATCACCGTTAGCATTATTTCGTGTGCAATCTCACCACTGTAACTTTCACCATAGGCAATGTCAACATGGGGAGTGTCACTGTGGCCACTGCCACCATGAGGACTATCACAGTGTGCACTGTCACTGTGGGTACTATCACCATGTGCAGTATCACCGTGAGCACTGTTACCATGAGCCCTATCACAGTGAGAACTATTACCATGGGAAGTATAACCGTGAGAACTCTCACCAAAGCACTGTCATCATGGGCACTATCACCGTGAGCACCGTCACCAGAGGTACTGCCACCATGGGCACCATCAACATGGGCACGGAAACAATGTGCACGCTCACAATGGGCACTATCACCATGAGCACTGTCACCATTGGCACTGCCATCATGGGCACATCCAACATGGTAACTGCCACCATGGGCACTATCAACAAGTTCACTGACACCATGGGCAATGTCACTGTGGGAACTGTCACCATGGGCACTGTCATAGTGGGCACTGTCACTGTAGGCCGGCCACTGTGCGTAATGTCACCATGGGCACTCTCACTGTGGGCACTGTCCCCATAGGCATCAGCACCATGAGCACTGTCACTGTGGGCACTGTCACGATAAGAACTTTCACGAGGGTCACTAACAAAATGGGCACTGTCACCATGGTATATGTCACCATCAGCATGGTCACCATGGGCACAGTCACCATGAGCACTGTCACCATTTGAACTGCTACCATAAGCACTATCAGCATAAGCATTGTCACCATGGGCACTGTCAACATGGGAACTGCCACCAAGGACACTTTCTCTATGAGCCGTGTCACCATGTGCACTGTTCCCACCGGAATTGTCACCATGAGCACTGTCACTAAGGGTACTGTAACCGTGAGCACTTTCACCATAGTCACTACCCCAATGGCCACTCTCACCATGGTATCTGACACCCTGGGCACAGTCACTATGGGAACTGTCACCAATTTGACGCCTACCATTTACCCTCCCTCCATGTGCAGTCGCGCCATGGGCACTACCATTGTGTGGACTCTCACCATGTGTAATGTCACCATGGGCACTGTCACCTTGAGCACTATGACCATGAGAACTGTCACCATAAGAACTGCTACCATGACCAGTTTTCCCATGAGTACTGTCACCATGGGATTTGTCACCATGGGCACTGGCACCGTAGGGACTGTCAGCACTAGCACTGTAACCATAGACATTTTCACCATGAGCACTGTGACCGTGGTTACTGTTACCATGGGCACTGCCACCATGAGCATTGCCACCCTGAGTAATGTCACCACGGGCACTATCAGAATGAGCACTCTCACCATGAGAACTGGCATCCTGGGCACTGTCACCATGGGCACAGTCACCATGTACTCTATGACCGTGTGTATTGCAACCATTGGCACTGTCACCGTGATTAATGTCACCATGGGCACTGTCATTCTGGGCACTGTCCATGGGCAGTGCCACTGTGCACACTCTCACCATGAGCAACATCAACATAAGCACTGTCACTATGGGTACAATCACCGTGAGCACTATCACCATGAGCATTTTCATCAAGGGCAACCTCGCCATGGGCACTATGAAAGTTAGCACAGTCACCATGGGCAATATCACCATGGAAATTGTCACCGTGGGCACGTTCACCATGGGTACAGTCCCAATGGGCACTATCACAGTGAGAAGTATCACTGTGAGCACTGTCACCATGAGAACTGTCACGCTGGGGACTGTCACCATAAGCACTGTCAACATGCACTCTATCACCATGGGCATGTCAACAGGGGAACTGTCACTATGAGAACTGTCACCATGGGCATTGTCCCCATTGGCACTGAAACCATGTGAACTGTCACCACGGGGACTATCACCATGAGCACTATCACCATGAGCACTATCAATATGAGCCCTGTCACCATGGGAACTGTCATCCTGGGCACTGTCACCATGAGCACTGTCACCATGGGTGCTATCACCATGGGCACTGCCACCATAAGCACTGTCACCGTGGGTACTGCCACCTTGAGATCTATCCCCATGAGTACTGTCACCATAGGCATTGTCCCCATGGGTACTGTCACCAAGGGCAATGTCACAGTGAGCACTATCACTGTGAGCACTGTCACCATGGGCTTTATCACCATGGGTACTGTCACCGTGTGCAATATCACCAGGGGCATTATCACGAGGGGCAATGTCACCAGGGACACTGTCACCGTGAGCACTGTCATCATGGGCACTATCTCCATAGGCACTCTCTCCGTTAGCACTATGATTGAATTCACTATTACCATGGGCACTCTCACCATGGGCACGCCACCATGTGCAATGTCTCTATGGGGATTATCATCGTGAGAACTGTAAAAATGGTCACTGCCATCATGGGCACTGTCACCATGGGCACTGTCACCATGAGCACTATCAACATGGTTTTTGCCACAATGTGCACTGTTAGAATGGTAACTGCCACCATATGCAGTGTAACCATGCGCACTGTCACCACGAGCAATGCCAACTTGGGCTATGTCACCATGAACAGTGTCACTATGACAAACGTAAGCATGAATCCTGTCACCATGGGCACTTTCACCATGAGTACTGCAACAATGGGATTTGTCACCATGGGCACTGTCACCATGAGCACTATCTCCATGAGCACTGGCACCATAGGCACTGGCACCATAGGGAATGTCACCACTAGCAATGTAACCATAGACATTTTCACCATGAGCATTGTCACCATGGTTACTCTCACCAGGGGCACTGTCGCCATGAGCACTATCACCATGAGCATTGTCACCAAGGGCACTGTCGCCATGGGCACTATGAAAGTCAGCACAGGCACCATGGGCAATATCACCGTGGAAATTGTCACCATGGGCACGTTCACCATGGGTACAGTCCCCATGGGCACTATTACCGTGAGCACTAACACTGTGAGCAGTGTCACCATGGGAACTGTCACGCTGGGGACTGTCACCACAAGCACTGTCAACATGCACACTATCACCATGGGCACATCAATAGGGGAACTGTCGCTATGAGAACTGTCACCATGGGCACTGCCACCATTGGCACTTAAACCATGTGAACTGTCACCACAGGGACTATCACCATGAGCACTATCACCATGAGCACTATCAATATGAGCACTGTCGCCATGGGAACTGTCATCCTGGGCACTGTCACCATGAGCACTGTCACCATGGGCAATGTCACCATGGGCACTATCACCGTGAGCACTGCCACCACGAGCAGTCTCACCATGAGCACTGCCACCATAAGCACTGTCACTGTCGGTACTGCCACATTGAGAACTATCCCCATGAGCACTGTCACCATGGGCTTTATCACCATGGGTACTGTCACCGTGTGCAATATCACCAGGGGCATTATCACCAGGGTCAATGTCACCAGGGGCACTGTCACCGTGAGCATTGTCACCATGAGCACTATCTCCATAGGCACTCTCACCGTTGGCACTATGACTGAATTCACTATTACCATGGGTACTGTCACCATGGGCACTCTCACCATGGACACGCCACCATGTGCAATGTCACTATTGGGATTATCATCGTGTGAACTGTAAAAATGCTCACTGCCATCATGGGCTCTGTCACCATGGGCACTATACCCATGAGCACTGTCAACATGGTTTTTGCCACAATTTGCACTGTTAGAATGGTAACTGCCACCATATGCCGTGTCACCATGTATACTGTCACCACGAGCAATGCCACCTGGGGCAATGCCACCATAAACACTGTCACTACAACAAACGTAAGCATGAGTCCTGCCACCAAGGGCACTTTCACCATGAGTACTGCAATCATGGGTTTTGTCACCATGGCCACTGTCACCATCGGCACTATCACCGTGAGCACTGTCACCATAGATACTGTCACCATGGTCACCATCAACATGAGCACAGACATTATGTGCACTCTCACAATGGGCACTATCACCATGGGCACGTCAACATGGGGACTGTAATTATGAGAACTGTCACCATGGGCACTACCACCATGAGCATTTCTACCATGAATAATGTCACCACGGGCCGTATCACCATGAGCACTATCACCGTGAGCTCTATCACTATGAGCACTGTCGCCATGGGAACTGTCACCCTGGACACTGTCACCATGAGCACTGTCACCATGGGCAATGTCACCATGGGCACTGTCACCTTAAGCACTGTCACCGTGGGTACTGCCACCTTTAGAACTGTCCCCATGAGTAGTGTCACCATGGGCATTGTCCCCTTTGGTACTGTCACCAATGGCAATGTCACAGTGAGCACTATCCCCATGAGCACTCTCACCATGGGCACTATCACCATTGGCACTGTCACCGTGTGCACTATCACCAGGGGCATTATCACCAGGGGCAATGCAATCAGGGGCACTGTCACCGTGAGCACTGTCACCATGGGCACTATCTCCATAGGCACTCTCATCGTGGGCACTAAGACTGAATTCACTATTACCATGGGTACTGTCACCATGGGGACTGTCACCAAGGGCTCGCCACCATGTGTAATGTCACCATAGGGATTACCATCATGAGCACTGTAAAAATGATCACTATCATCATGGGCACTGCCACCATGGGCGCTGTCACCATGAGCATTGTCAACATGATTTTGCCACAATGTGCACTGTTAGAATGGTAACTTCCACCATAATCAGTGTCACCATGTGCACTGTCACCATGAGAAATGCCACCTTGGGCAATGCCACCATGAACACTGTCACTATGACAAATGTAACCATGAGTTCTGCCACCATGGGCACTTTCACCATGAGAACTGCAGCCATGGGTTTTGTCACCATGGGCACTGTCATCCTGAGCACTATCACCATGAGCACAGGCAGAATGGGCACTGGTACCATAGGGATTGTGACCACTAGTACTGTAAGCATAGACATTTTCACCATGAGCATTGTAACCATGGTTACTGTCACCATGGGAACTGTTGCCATGAGCACTGTCACCATGAGCACTGCCACCAAGATCGCTGTCGCCATGGGCACTATCAATGTGAGCACAGTCACCCTGGGCAATATCACCATGAGCACTATCACTGTGAGCACTGTCACCATGGGGAGTGTCACCATAAGCACTGTCAATATGCTCACTATCACCATGGGCATGTCAACATGGATACTGTCACTATGAGAAATGTTACCATGGGGACAGGCACCGTGAGCATTGTCATCATTGGTAATGTCACCACGGGCACTATCACCATGAGCACTATCAACGTGAGCACTGTCACCATGGCAACTGTAACCCTGGGCACTGTCACCATGAGCACTGTCACCATGGGCAATGCCAGCATGGGCACTGCAACCATGGGCACTATCACCATGAGAATTGACACCATGAGCACTGTCACTGTGGGTACTGCCACCTTGAGCACTGTCCCCATGAGTACTGTTACCATGGGCATTTTCACCATGGGTACTTTCACCAAGGGCAATGTCATGGTGAAAACTATCACCGTGACCACTGTCACCATGGGCACAATCACCATGGGCACTGTCAAGTTGTGCACTATCACCAGGGACATTATCACCATGGGCAATGTCACCAGGGGCACAGTTACCATGAGCACTGTTGCCATGCACACTATCAACGTGAGCAGAGTCACCATGGGCAATATCACCATGGAAATTGACACCATGGGCACATTCACCATGGGTACAGTACCCATGGGCACTATCACTATGAGCATTATCTCTGTGCACTGTCACCAGGGGAACTGTCACCCTGGGGACTGTCACCATAAGTACTGTCAACATGTGCACTATTTCTATGGGCATGTCAACATGGAAACCGTCACTCTGAGAACTGTCACCATGGGCACTGTCACCTTTGGCACAGCAACCATGTGAACTCTCAGCATGGGCACAGCTACCATGAGCATTGCCTTCATGAATAATGTCACCATGAGCAATGTCACTATAGTCACTATCACAATGGTCATTGTCACCATGGTCACAGTCACCATGGGCACTATCACCATGGGTACTGCAACCATTGGCACTGTCACCATGAGTAATGTCATCATGGGCATTGGCATTCTGGGCACTGTAAACCTGGTCACTGCAACTGTGCGCACTCTCACCATGAACACCCTCACCAAAAGCACTGTCACCATGGGCACTATCACCATGAGCACTGTCACCATAGGCAGTATCACCATGGTCACTGCCACCATGAGCAATGTAACCGTGAGAATTGTCACCATGGGCACTGCAACAATGAGCACTGTCACCATGGACACTATCACCATGCACACTTTCACCATGGGCACTATCACCATATTGCACTGCCACCATGTGAGCCACCGCTATGGGGAATGTCACCATGGGCACTATCACCGTGAGAACTGTCACCAAGGGCACTGTCACATTGTACACTGTCACCATCAGTAGTATCACTGTGAGTACTGTCACCATGTGCACTGCCACCATGTGCACTGCCACCATGAGCACTGTCACCATTGGCACTGCCATCATGGGCACATGCAACATGGTAACTGCCACCATGGGCACTATCAACATGTGCACTGAAACTGTGGGCACTCTCACTGTGGGAACTGTCACCATGGCCACTGTCATAGTGGGCCTTGTCACCGTGGGCATGGCCACTGTGCGTAATGTCACCATGGGCACTCTCACTGTGGGCTCTGTCCCCATGGGCACCAACACCATGAGCATTTCCACCGTGGGTAATGTCAGCACGGGCAATATCACCATGAGCACTATCACCATGAGCACTATCACTAGGAGAACTCTCACCATGGGAAATGTAACCCTCGGCACAGTCACTATGGGCACTGTCACAAATTTGCCTGCTACCATGTGCCCTCCCCCCATGTGCAGTCTCGCCATGGGCACTACCATCATGTGAACTCTCACCATGTGTCATGTCACCATGGGCACTGTCACCTTGGGCACAATGACCATGAGAACTTTCACCATGAGAACTGCTACCATGACCAGTTTTCCCATGAATACTGTCACTATGGGATTTGTCACCATGGGCACTGTCACTGCGAGCACTATCACCATGAGCACTGTCTCCATTGGCACTGTCATGATGGGCACTGTCACCATAGGCTCTGTCACTTTTAGCAGCATCACCATGGCCACTATCACCTTGAGCACTGGCACCATGGGCATTGAAACCATTGGCACTTCCATTATGAGCTCTGTCACCATGGGCAGTATCACCATGAGTACTCTCACCATGGGTAGTGTCATCATTTTCAAATGACACCATGGGCCCTATCACAATGGGCACTGTCATCATGGACACTATCACCATGAGCACAGTCGCCATGTGTACTGTCAGCTTGGGAACTGTCACCATGGGCATGGCCACCAAGTGTATTATCACCATGTGCTCTATCACCATGAGAACTGTCACCATGGGCACTTTGACCAAGGGAACTGTCTCCATGAGAACTATCACCATGGGCACTGTCACCATGAGCAGTGCCACCACGAGCACTGTCACCATGGGTACTACCACCGTGAGCACTGTCTCCATGACTACTGTCACCATGGGCATTTTCCCCATGGGTACTGTCCCCAAGGGCAATGTCACCCTGAGTAATGTCGCCATTTGGACAGTCACCATTGGCACTGCAACCATGGGCACTTCCATCGTGGGCACTGTCACCATGGTCTATCTCACCATGGGCAGTGTCACAATGGGCACTGTCACCGTGGGCACTGCCACTGTGAGAACTCTCACCAAGAGCACTGCTATGATGAGCACCATCACCATAAGCACTTTCACCATGGGCACTGCCACCATGAGCAATGTAAACGTGAGCACTGTCACCACAGGCACTGCAAAAATGAACATTGTCACCATGGACACTATCACCATGTACACTGTCACCATGGGCACTGTAACCATAGGCAGTATACCCATGGGAACTGCCACTATAAGAAATGTAACAATGGGCACTATCACCATGGGAACTCTCACCGTGTGCACTATCACCAGGGGCATTATCAGCACAGGCAATGTCACCAGGGGCACTGTCACTGTGAGCACTGTAAACATGGGCACTCTCTCCATAGGCATTCTCACCATGGGCACTATGACTGAATTCACTATTACCATGGGTACTGTCACCATGGGCACTCTCACCATGACCATGCCACCATGTGCAATGTCACCATGAGGATTATCATCATGAGCACTGTAAAAATGGTCACTGCCATCATGAGCACTGTCACCATGGGCGCTGTCACCATGAGCATTTTCAGCATGCTTTTTGCCACTATGTGCACTGTTAGAATGGTAACTGCCACCATATGCAGTGTCACCATGTGCACTGTCAGCACAAGCAATGCCACCTTGGGCAATGCCACCATGAACACTGTCACTTTGACAAACATAAGCATGTGTCCTGCCAACGTAGGCACTTTCACCATGAGTACTGCAACCATGGGTTTTGTCACCATGGCCACTGTCACCATCGGCACTATCACCGTGAACACTGTCACCATAGGTACTGTCACCATGGGCACCGTCAACATGGGCACGGACATTATGTGCACTCTCACAATGGGAACTATCACCATGAGCAATCACTATGGGCACTGCCATCATGGGCACATCCACCATGGTAACTGCCACAATGTGCACCATCCAACACAGGCACTGATTCCGTGAGCACTATCACCTTTAGCACTGCCAGCCTGGGCACAAACATAGTGGGCACTGTCACCATGGGCATGGCCACTGTGCATAATATCACCATGGGCCCTGTCTCCGTGGGCACCTACACCATGAGCACTGTCACTATAGGCACTGTCACCATGAGAACTATCACCAGGGGCACTACCACAATGGGCACTGTCACCATGGGCATGGTCCCATGGGCACTGTCACCATGGGGACTGTCACCATTAGCACTCTCAGCATGGGCACTATCACTGTGAGCACGCTCACATTGGTAAATGTCTCCATGGGCACTGTCACCCTTGCAGTGCTACCATAAGGAATATCAGCATAAGCACTGTCACCATGGGCACTGTCAGCATGGACAATTTCACCATCAGCAGTACCACCATGGGCCTTGATCCCATGGGTAATGTCACTGTGAGCACTGTCACTATGGGCACTGTCACCATGAGAACAGTCACCATGAGCAATATCACCATGGAAATTGTCACCATGGGCACATTCACCATGGGTACAGTCCCCATGGGCACTGTCACCGTGAGCACTATCACTGTGAGCACTGTCACTATGGGAACTGTCACCCTGGGGACTGCACCATAAGCACTGTCAACATGTGCACTATCACCATGGGCACGTCAACATAGGAACTGTCACTATGAGAACTGTCACCGTGGGCACTGTCATCATTTGCACAGCAACCATGCGAACTGCCACCATGAGCATTGCCACCATGAGTAATGTCACCACGGGCACTATCACCATGAGTACTGTCACCGTGAGCACTATCACTATGAGCATTGTCACCATGGCAAATCTCACCCTGGGCACTGTCACTATGGGCACTATCACAATGGTCATTGTCACCACGGGAACAGTCATCATGGGCTCTATGACCGTGTGTATTGACACCATTGGCACTGTCACTGTGAGCAATGTCACCATGGGCACTGCCACCGTGCACACTCTCACCATGAGCAACATCAACATAAGCACTGTCACTATGGGCACTATCACCGTGAGCACTATCACTTTGAGCACATCACCATGGGAATTGTCACCCTGGGCACTGTCACCATGAGCACTGTCACCATGAGCACTATCACCTTGAGTGCTTCAACCATTGGCACTGTCACCATGAGTAATGTCACCATGGGCACTGTCACTCTGGGCACTGTCACAATGGGCACTACCAACGTGCGCACTCTCACCATGAGCACCCTCACCATGAGCACTGTCACCATGGGCATTATGACCATGGGCACTGCCACCATGAGCAATGTAATCGTTAGCACTGTCACCATGGGCACTGCTACAATGAGCACTGTCACCATGGATACTATCACCATTTACACTCTCACCATGGGCACTATTACCCTTTTGCACTGCCACCATGTGAACCACAGCTGCGGGGAATATCATCATGGCCACTATCACAAAGAGAGCGGTCACCAAGTGCACTGTCACCATGGTCACTGCCTCCCTGAGCACTGTCACCATGGGAAATGTCACCATGGGCACTGCCACCATGGGCACTATCACCATGAGCACTGTCAACATTATCACTGTCACCATGGGTACTGTCACCATGGATACTGGCACCATGAACAATGCCACCATGAGCACTGTCACCATGGATACTACCACCTTGAGCACTGTCTCCATGAGTACTGTCACCATGGACATTTTCACCAGGGTTACTGTCACCAAGGGCAATGTCACCTGAGTAATGTCACCATATCTACAGTCACTGTTGGTACTGCAAACATGGACACTGCCATCATGGTCACTGTCACCATGGGCACTCTCACCATGCACAATGTCACCATGGGCACTGCCATCATGGGCACATCCACCATGGTTACTGTCACCATGGGCACTATCAACAAGTGCACTGACTCCATGGGCACTGTCACTGTGGGAACTGTCACCATGGGCACTGTCATAGTGGGCACCCCACTGTGCGTAATGTCACCATGGGCACTCTCACTGTGGGCACTGTGCCCATGGGCACCAACACCATGAGCACTGTCACTATGGGCACTGTCACCATAAGAACTTTCACGAGGGTCACTACCACAATGGGCACTGTCACCATGGTATATGTCACCATGGGCATGGTCACCATGAGCACTGTCACCATAGGCACTGTCACTGTTAGCCATGTAACCATGGGCACTGTCAACATGGCCACTATCACCTTGAGCACTGGCACCATGGGCATTGAAACCATTGGCACTTTCATCATGAGCTCTGTGACCATGGGCAGTATCACATGAGTACTCTCACCATGGGTAGTGTCATCATTTTCAAATGACACCATGGGCCCTCTCACAATGAGCACTGTCATCATGGACACTATCACCGAGAGCACTGTCGCCATGTGTACTGTCTGCTTGGGAACTGTCACCATGGACACTGCAACGAAGTGTATTATCACCATGTGCTCTATCACCATGAGAACTGTCACCATGGGAACTTTAACCATGGGCACTATCTCCATGAGAACTATCACCATGGGCACTCTCAGCATGAGCACTGTCAACATGGGTACTGTCACCATGGTTACTGCCACCATGAGCCATGCCACCATGAGCACTGTCAACATGGGCACTACCACCTTGAGCACTGCTTCCATGAGTACTGTCACCATGCGCATTTTCACCATGGGTCCTGTCACCAAGGGCAATGTCACCCTGAGTAATGTCGCCATTCGGACAGTCACTGCTGGCACTGCAACCATGGGCACTTCCATCGTGGTCACTGTCACCGTGGACTATCTAACTATGGGCAGAGTCACAATGGGCACTGTCACCGTGGGCTCTGCCACTCTGAGAACTCTCACCAAGAGCACTGCTATGATGAGCACCATCACCATAAGCACTTTCACCATGGGCACTCTCACCGTGATCACTGTCACCATGAGCACTGTCACCATAGGCAGTATCCCCATGGGAACTGCCACTATAAACAATGTAACAATGGGCCATATCACCATGGGCACTGCCACAATGAGCAATGAAAACGTGAGCACTGTCACCATGGCACTGCAAAAATGAACACTGTCACCATGCACACTGTCACCATGGGCACTATCAACATTTTGCACTGCCATTATGTGAACTACCACCATGGGCACTGTTCACGATGGGCACTATCACAGTGAGCACTGTCACCATGGGTACTGTCAACATGTGCACTGCCACTATGAGCACTGTAACAATGAGCACTATCACCATGAGCACTGGCACCCTGGGCACTGGCACCATAGGGACTGTCACCACTAGCACTGTAACCATAGACATTTTCACCATGAGAATTGTCACTGTGGTTACTGTCACTATGGGCACTGTTACCATGTGCACAGCACCATGGGCACTATCACCATGAGCTCTGTCATCATGAGCACTTTCACCATCAGCACTCACACTGTGTGCACTGTCACCGTGTGCACTGTCAGCATGGGCACTGACACCATGAGCACTATCACCATGAGCACTGACACCGTGAGGGCTTTCACCATAAGCAATGTCACCATGGGCACTGTAACCATGCACACTATCACTGTGAGCACTGTCACCATGGGCACTTCCAACATGGGCACTATCACCGTGAGCACTGTCACCATGAGCACTGTCATCTTGTGCACTGTCAGCATGGGCACTATCTCTGTAAGGACTATCACCTTAAGCACTGTCACCATGAGCAATGTCACCATGGGCACTGTCACCATGAGCACTGTTACCATGGCCAGCATCACGATGGGCACTGGCACCATGGGCACTATCACAGTGTGCATGTCACCATGAGCCCTATCACCATGAGCACTGTCACCATGGGAATTGTCACAGTTAGCACTGTCACCATGAGCACTGTGCCTATGGGCTCTACCACCATGAGCACTGTCACCATGAGTACTCTCACCGTGTGCACTGTAACCATTGGTACTATTACCAGAAGCACTATCACCATAAGCGCTGTCACCATGAGCTATGTCACCATGGGCACTCTCACCATTTTGCACTGTCACCATGTGCACTATCACCATGGGTACTGTAACCATGGGCACTGTAACCCTGGGCAATGTCACCATGGGCACTGTCACCATGGACACTGTCATCATGAACACTGGCACCATGGGCAATGGCACCATTGGGACTCTCACCACTAGCAATGTAACCATGGACACTATCACCGTGAGCACTGTCATTGTGGTAATGGTCACCATGGGCACTGTCACCATGAGCACTGTCACCCTGTGCACTGTCAACATGGGCACTGTCACCATGGGCACTGTCACCATGGACACTGCCACAATGAGCACTATCACCATGAGCACTACAACCGTGAGTACTATCAGCATAAGCACTCTCAACATGCACACTCTTCCAATGCCCAGTGCCACAATGGGCACTGTCACCATGAGCAGTGTCACCATGGTCTTTGCCACAGTGTTCACTGTTACAATGGGAACTGCCACCATGTGCACTGTTATCATGGACACTGTCACCATGAGCACTTTCATTGTGGTCACTGTCACCATGGGAATTGTCACCATGAGCACTGCAACCAAGGCACTGTCACCATGAACCGTTTCACCACGAGCACTGCCACCGTGAGCACTGTCACCTTGGGCACTGCCACCATGAGCACTGTCACCATGAGAACTGTCATCATGGGTATTTTCACCATGGGCACCATCACCGTGAGCACTATCTCTGTGAGAAAGGTCACCATTGTCACTTTCACCATGGGCAATGTCACCATGGGCAGTGTCACCATGGGAACGGCCACGATGGGCACTGTCTCCATTTTGCACTGCCAACATGTGAACTAACAACATGGGCACTGTCACCATGGGCACTATCAGAGTGAGTACTGTCACCATAGGTACTGTCACCATGGGCACCGTCAACATGGGCATGGACACTATGTGCACTCTCACAATGGGCACTATCACCATGAGCACTGTCACCATGGGCACTGCCATCATGGACACAGCCACCATGCTAAGTGCCACAATGGGTACTATCAACATGGGCACTGATACCGTGGGCACTGTCACTGTGGGCACTGTCACCATGGGCACTGTCATAGTGGGCACTCTCACCATGGGCATGGCCACTGTGAGTAATGTCACCATGGGCACTCTCACCATGGGCACTGTCCCCATGGGCACCAACACAATGAGCACTCTCACTATGGGCACTGTCATCATGAGAACTTTTACCAGGGGCACTACCACAATAGGCACTGTCACCATGGTGTATGCCACCATGGGCATTGTCACCATGAGCACTGTCACCATTAGCACTCTCAGCATGGGCCCTATCACCGTGAGCATGCTCACTGTGGTGATTGTCACCATGGGCACTGCCACCATGTGCACTGTCACCAGTTGCACTGCTACCATAAGTACTTTCAGCATAAGCACTGTCACCATGGGCACTGTCACCATTTTGCATTGTGACTATGTGTAATACCACCATGGGCAATGTCACCATGGGTACTATCATCGTAAGCACTGTCACCATGCATATTGTCACCATGGGCACTGTCAACATGTGCATAGCTCCATGGGCACTATCACCATGAGCACTGTCACCATGAGCACTTTCACCATCAGCACTCACACCATGTGCACTGTCTCCATGTGCACTGTCAGCATGGGCACTGCTACCATTAGCACTGCCACCGTGAGGGCTTTCACCATAAGCAATATTAACATGGGCACTGTAACCATGCACACTATCACTGTGAGCACTGTCACCATGGGCACTGCCAACATGGCCACTATCACCGTGAGCACTGTCACCATGAGCACTGTCATCTTGTGCACTGTTAGCATAGGCACTATCACCGTAAGGACCATGAGCAATGTCAAGTGGGCACTGTCACCATGAGCACTGTCTCCATGGGCACTTTCACCATGAGCAGTGTCACCATGGGCACTGTTCCAACAGGTATTGTCACCATGAGCACTGTCACTATGGGCACTGTCACCATGAGCACTTTCACCATGGGCACTACACCAATGGGCACTGTCACCATGGTAACTGATGCCCTAGGCACAGCCACAATTGGCACTGTCACCATGGGCACTGTTACCATAGGCACTGCCACCATAAGCGCGATCACCATGAGAACTGCGACCGTGTGCACTTTCACCATAAGCACTGTCACCATGTGTACTGTCACCATGTGCACTGCCACCACGGGCACTGTCACTGTGAACAATGTCATCATGGGCACAGCCACCATGTGCAATGTCACCATGGGCAATGCCACCACAGTCACTGTCACTGTGAGCACTGTTACCATGGGCACTGTCACTATGAGCACTGCCACCATGGCCCATATTACCATGTGTACTATCACCTTGGGCACATAACCATGAGCCTTGTCACCATGGGCACTGTCACCATTTTGCACTGTGACCATGTGTAATATCACCATGGGCACAATCACCAAGGGTACTATCATCATGAGAACTGTTACCATGCATATTGTCACCATGGGCACTGTCATGATGCACACACCACCATGTGCACTGTCACCATGGGCACTATCACCATGGGCACTATCACCGTGAGCTCTGTCACCACGGGCACCTTCAACATGGGCACTATCACCGTGGGCACCATCACCATGAGCACTTTCACCATCGGCACTCACACCATGTGCACTGTCAGCATGGGCACTGCCGCCATGAGCACTATCACCATTAGCACTGCCACCGTGAAGTCCTTCACCATAAGAACTGTCACCATGGGCTTCCCTGGTGGCGCAGTGCTTGAGAGTCTGCCTGCCGATGCAGGAGACGCGGGTTCGTGCCCCGTTTTGGGAAGATCCCACATGCCGCGGAGCGGCTGGGCCCGTGAGCCATGGCCTGCACGTCCGGAGCCTGTGCTCCGCAAATGGGAGAGGCCACAACAGTGAGAGGCCCGCATAACGCAAGGAAAAAAAAAAAAAAGAACTGTCACCATGAGCACTATCACTGTGAGCACTGTCACCATGGGCACTGCCACCATGGGCACTATCACCGTGAGCACTCTCACCATGAGCACTGTCATTGTGTTCACTGTCAGCATGGGCACTATCACCGTAAGGACTATCACAGTAAGCACTGTCACCATAACTAATGTCACCATGTGCACTGTCACTCTGAGCACTGTCACCATGAGCACTTTCAACATGAGCATTATCACCGTGAGCACTGTCACTATGAGCCCTATCACTGTCACCATGGGAACTATCTCCATTAGCACTGTCACCAAAGCACTTTCATCATGGGCACTATCACTGTAAGCACTATCACCATAAGCACTGTAACAATGAGCATTATCACCATGGGTACTGTCAACATTTTGCACTGCCAACATATGAAGTACCACCATGGGCACTGTCACCATGGGCAGTATCACCGTGAGCACTGTCACCAGAGGGACTGTCATCATGGGCACCATCAACAAGAGCATGGACATGCTGGGCAGTCTCACAATGGGCACTATCACCATGAGCACTGTTACCACACACAATGCCACCCATGGGCACTTGCACCATGAGAACTCTCATCATGGGTATTTTCACCATGGGCACCGTCACCATGAGAACAATCTCCATGAGCAATGTCATCATTGTCATTTTCACCATGAGCAATGTTACCATGGGCAGTGTCACCGTGGACACTGCCACCATGGGCTCTACGACGGTGTGCACTGTCACTGTGAGCACTATCACCGTGAGAACTATCACCATGGGCACTATCACCTTGAGCAATGTTACCATGACCCCATCACAGTGAGAACTGTCACCATGGGAATTATCACCATGAGGACTGTCACCAAAACACTGACATCATGGGCACTATCATCGTAAGCACTAACACCGTAAGCACTGTCACAATGAGCATTGTCACCATGGGCACTGTCACCATTTTGCACTGTCAACATGTGAACTACCACCATGGGCACTGCCACCATGTGCACTATCACCATGAGCACTGTCACCATGAGCACTTTCATCGTCTTCACTGTCAGCATGGGCACTATCACTGTAAGGACTATTACAGTAAGCACTGTCACCATGAGCAAGGTCACCATGTGAACTGTCACCCAAGCACTGTCACCATGAGCATTTTCAACATGAGCATTATCACCATGAGCACTGTCACTGTGAGCCCTATCACGGCAAGCACTGTCACCATGGGGAGTATCACAGTGACCACTGTCACCATGAGCACTGTCAGTATGGGCACTTCACCGTGAGCACTATCATTGTGAGAAATATCACTGTGAGCACTGTCACCATGAGTACTGTCACTGTGTGCACTTTGACCATTTGCACCATTACCAGAAGCACTATCACGATAAGCGCTGTCACCAAGAGCTATGTCACCATGGCCACTTTCACCACTTTGCACTCTCACCATGAGCACTACCACCATGGGCACTCTCACCATGGCCACTATCACCGAATTCACTATCACCATGTGTACTGTCACCATGGGCACTGTCACCATGGGCACAGCCAACATGAGCAATGTCACCATGGGGATTGTCATAGTGAGAACTGTAAAAATGGGCACTGCCATCCTGGGCACTTTCACCATGGGCAGTGTCACCATGAGCACTGCCAACATGATCTTTGCCACAATTTGCACTGTAACAATGGTAACTGCCACCATGTGCAGTGTCACCATGTTCACTGTCACCACAAGCCTTGCCACCTTGGGCAATGCCACCATGGACACTGTCACTATGAGAACTGTAACCATGAGTCCTTCTACCATGGGCACTTTCACCATGAGTACTGTCACCATGGGTTTTGTCACCATGGGCACTGTCACCATGAGCACTGTCACCATTTGCACTGCTACCATAAGCACTGTCACCATGGGCACTGTCAACATGAGCACTGCCACCGTGGGCACTTTCACCATGAACAGTGTCACCATGGGCACTGTTCCCATAGTTAATGTCACCGTGAGCACTGTCACTATGGGCACTGTCACCATGAGTACTTTCACCATGGGCACTACCCCAATGGGCACTGTCACCATGGTAACTGACACCCTGGGCACAGTCACAATGGGCATTGTCATGGTGAGCACTGTTACCATGGGCACTGCCAAAATAAGCACTATCACCATGAGCGCTGCTACCGTGTGCACTATCAATATAAGCACTGTCACCATGATCACTGCCACCATGGGCACTGCCACTGTTAGCAATGTTACCATGGGCACAGCCACCATGTGCAATGACACCATGGGCACTGTCACCATGGACAATCTCACCATGAGCACTGTTACCATGAGCGCTGTCACAATGAGCACTGTCACCATGGCCCTTATTACCATGTGCACTATCACCATGGGCATATCACCATGAGCACTGTCACAATGGGCACTGTCACCCTTTTGCACTGTGACCATGTTTAATACCTCCATGGGAACTGTCACCATGGGCACTATCATAGTGAGCACTGTCACTATGCATATTGTCACCATGGGCACTGTCACCATGCGCACACCACCTTATGCACTGTCACCATGGGCACTATCACTGTGAGCTCTGTCACCATGGGCACCTTCATTATGGGCACTATCACCGTGAGCACCATCACCATGAGCACTTTCACCATTGGCACTCACATCATGTGCACTGTCACTGTGTGCACTGTCAGTGTGGGTGCTGCCACCATGAGCACTATCACCCTGAGCACTGCCACTGTGAGGACTTTCACCATAAACACTGTCACCATGAGCACTGTTACCATGGGCACTATCACTGTGAGCACAATCACACTGCGCACTGCCACAATGGGCAGTATCACCGTGAGCACTTTCACCATGAGTACTGTCATCGTGTGCACTGTAAACATGGGCACTATCACAGTAAGGACTATCACTGTAAGCACTGTCACCATGATCACTGTCACCATGGGCAGCATCACGATGGGCACTGCCACCGTGGGCACTATCACAGTGTGCACTGTCACCATGAGCATTGTCACCATGAGCACTTTCAACATGCGCATTGTCACCATGAGCACTGTCACTGTTAGCCCTATCACCGTGAGCACTGTCACCATGGGAAGTATCACAGTGAACACTCACCATGAGCATTGTCACTTGGGCCGTATCTCAGTGAGCACTATCACCGTGAGAAAAATCACCATGAGCACTGTCACCATGAGTACTCTCACTGTGTGCACTGTAACCATTGTCACTATTACCGGAAGCACTATCACCATAAGCACTGTCACCCTTGCTATGTCACCATGGGCAATGTCACCACTTTGCACTGTCACCATGTGCACTACCACCATGGGCACTGTCACCATGGGCACTATCACTGAATTCTCTATCACCATGGGTACTGTCACCATTGGCACTGTCACCATGAGAACTGTCACCATGGGCAGTGTCACCATGGGCACTGGCACCATGGGCACTATCACGGTTTGCACTGTCACCATGAGCACTGTCACCATGAGTGCTTTCAACATGGGCACTATCACCATGAGCACTGTCACCATGAGCCATATCACCGTGAGCACTGTCACCATGGGACCTATCACCGTGAGCACTATCACCGAGAGAATTATCATCATGAGCACTGTCACCATGAGCACTGTCACTGTGAGCACTGTCACCATTAGCACTCTCACCATGGGCACTGTCACCATGAGCCCTATCACCATGAGCACTGTGACCATGGGCAATTTCATCATGGGCCCTTTCACACTGAGCACTGTCACCATGGACTATATCACCAAGGGCACTGGCACTGTGGTAACTGTCACCAAGGGCACTATCACTGTGTGCACTGTCACCATGGCCACTATAACATTCAGCACTGCCACCATGTGCATCTTCACCATTGGCACTTTCATCATGAGCACTGTCACCATGGGCATGGTCATCGTGTGCATTATCAGCATGAGCACTGTCACCATGGGGCCTGTCACCGTGAGAACTGTCCAATGGGCATTGTCATGTTGGGCACTGAAACCATTGGCACTGTCACTGTGAGCACTGTCACAATGGGCACTGTAATCTGGGCACTGTCACTATGGACACTATCGCATTGGGCAATGTCAACATGGGAAGTATCACCTTGGGCATTGTCCGCAGTGGCACTGTCACCATGGCCACTGCAACCATGAGCACTATCACCATGAGCACTGTCACCATGGGCAGTGTCACCATGGTCACTATCACCATGAGCACTGTCACCATGGGCACTGTGCTCGTGTGCAGTGTAAGCATGGGCAATATCACCATAGGGCTATGACCGTAAGCACTCTCACCATGAGCAATGTCGCCATGGGCACTGTCACCATGAGAACTGTCACAGTGGGCAGTGTCACCATGAGCACTGTCACCATGAGCCATATCACCATGAGCTCTGTCACCACGGGCACCTTCATCATGGGCACTATCACCATGAGCACTGTCACCAGGAGCACTTTCACCATGTGCACTCAGACCATGTGCACTGTTACTGCGTGCACTGTCAGCAGTGTCATGCTCATGGTGAGAGTGCACACGGTGATCGTGCTTATGGTGGCAGTGCCAATGGTTACAGTGCCCAGGGTAACAGTGCTCATGGTTACTGTGTTCATGATGACAGTTCCCATGTTGAAACTGCCCTTGGTGACAGTGCTCATGGTGACAGTGCTCACGGTTAAATTACCCATGGTGACAATCCTCATGGTGATAGTGCCTATGATGACAGTGCCCAGGGTCACCATGCCCATAGTGATAGTTCTCACGGTGAAAGTGTCCATGGGGACAATGTGCATGATTACAGTGCTGAAGGTGATAGTGCTCATGCTGATATTGCTCACGGTCATAGTGCCCATGGTGACAGTGCTCATGGTTACACTGCTCACGGTGATAGTGCTCACCATTGCAATGCTCATGGAGAGAGTGCACACAGTGATAGTAAGCATGGTGGCAGTGCCCATGGTGACAGTACTCATGGTGACATTACTCACAGTGATAGTGCCCATGGTGGGATTGCCCATGGTGACAGTGCCCATGGTGACAGTGCCCAGGGCCACAGTGCCCATAGTGACAGTGCTCACGGAGAGATTGCCCATGGCAACAGTGCCCATCATAGCAGTGCTCATGGTTACAGTGCCCATGGTAATAGTGCCCATGGTGACAGTGCCCATGGTGACAGTGCTCATGGTTACACTGCCCATGGTGACAGTGCCTATGGTGATTGTGCCCATGGTGATGCTGCCCATGGTGATAGTGCACAAGGTGACAGTGCTCACTGCTATAGTGCCCATGGTGACAATGCTCACGGTCATATTGCCCATGGTGAAAATGCCCATGGTGGCAGTGCATATGGTAACAGTGCCCATAGTGACAGTGCTCATGGTGGCAGTGCCCATGGTGACAGTGCTCACAGTGACTGTGCCCATGGTGACAGTGCTCATGTTGATAGTGCCCATGGTGGCAGTACCCATGGTGACAGGGCTCACAGTGGCAGTACGCTTGGGGACAGTGCACATGGTGATAGTGTGCATGGTGACAGTGTTCACAATGTCAATGCCCATTGTGACATTGCTCATGGTGACAGTGCTTATGGTGAAAGTGCTTACGGTGCTAGTGCTTAGGGTGATAGTGCTCATGGTGATAGCGCCCTTAGTGACAGTGCTCATGGTGACAGTGCTCATGGTGAAAGTACCCATGGTGACATTGCTCATGGTGACATTGCTCATGGTGACAGTGTCTATGGTGACAGTGACCACAGTGTCAGTTCTCACAGTGATAATACCCATGTTGACAGTGCTCATGGAGTCAGTGCTCAGGGTTGCAGTGCCCATGGTGACAGGCTTCACAGTGACTGTGCCGATGGCGGCAGTGCCCATGGTGACAGTGTCCATGGTGACAGTGACCACAGTGTCAGTGCTCACAGTGATAGTGCCCATGGTGACAGTGACCATGGTGACAGTGCTCAGTGATAGTGTGCATGGTGACAGTTCACATGGTGACACTGCCCATGGTGACAGTGCTCACACTGAAAATACTCATGGTGACATTGCTCATGGTGACAGTGCTTACGTTGAAAATGCTTATGGTGCTAATGCTCATGGTGATAGTGCTCACGGTGGCAGTGCCCAGGGTGACAGTGCCCACAGTGATAGTGCCCATGGTAACAGTGCCAATGGTGACACTGCTCAAGGTGATAATGCCCATGGTGAGAGTGCCCATGGTGCCAGTTCCAATGGTGACAATGCCCACTGTGGCAATGCCCATGGTGAAAGTGCACATGGTGAC
The DNA here is from genome assembly GCF_000442215.2 of Lipotes vexillifer. Taxonomy (NCBI): domain Eukaryota; kingdom Metazoa; phylum Chordata; class Mammalia; order Artiodactyla; family Lipotidae; genus Lipotes; species Lipotes vexillifer. Next base: position 8,020 of record NW_006769738.1, on the reverse strand, counting down.
ATTGCCCATGGTGACAGTACTCATGGTCATATCGCCCATGGTGACAGTGCCCATAGTGGCAGTGTCCATGGTGACAGTGCCCAGAGTGACAGTGCTCATATTTACAGTGCTCATGGTGGCACTGCTCATGGTGATAGTGACCATTGTGACAGTACTCATAGTGATAGCACCCATGGTGACAGTGCTCATAGTGACAGTGCTCATGGTGGCAGTGCCCATGGTGACAGTGCTCACGGTGATAGTGCTCAAGGTGACACTGCACATGGTGACACTGCTCTTGGTGACAGTGCTCAGGGTGATAGTGCCCATTGTGGCAGTGCCCATGGTTGCAGTGCTCATGGTGATAGTAGTCACAGTGGCAGTGCCCATGGTGACAGTGCCCGTGATAGTGCCCACGGTGATAGTGGCCATGGTGATAGTGCCCAGGGTCAGAGTGCCCATGGTGACAGGGCTCACGGTGACAGTGCCCATGGTGACAATGCTCACGATGACAATGCCCATGGGGACAGTGCTCATGGTGGCAGTGCCCATGTTGACAGTGCTCATTGTGGTAGTGCTTATGGTTGAAGTGCCCATGGTGACAGTTCTCACAGTGGAAGTGCCCATCGTGGCAATGCCCATGGTGACAGCACACATGGTAACATTGCCCATGGTGACCCTGCTCAAGGTGATAATGCCCATGGTGACAGTGCCCATGGTGGCAGTTCCCATGGTGACAATGCCCACTGTGGTAGTGCCAATGGTGACAGTGCACATGGTGACATTGTCCATGGTGATAGTAGTCACGGTCATATTGCCCACAGTGACAAGTGCCCATAGTGGCTATACCCATGGTGACAGTGCTCACGGTGCTCACGGTGATAGTGTCCATGGTGACTGTGCTCATGGTGGCAATGCCCATGGTGACAGTACCGATGATGACAGTTCTCTCTGTGCCCATGGTGCCAGTTTCTACAGTGATAGTGTCCATGGTGGTAGTGCCCATGGTGACAGTGCACACGGTGATAGTGTCCATGGTGACTGTGCTCATGGTGTCAGTGCTCATGGTTGCAATAACCATGTTGACAGTGCTCACAGTGACAGTGCCTATGGTGACAGTGCTGATGGTGACAGAGCTCACGGTTATAGTGCTCACAGGAATATAGTTCACGGTATTAGTGCCCATGGTGACTGTACCCATGGTGACAGTGTTCATGGTGAAAGTGTTTGCAGGGTTCAGCTTTGGATTTGGCTCCGCCTCTGCGTGTAGGTCGCCTGAGGGTGTCTGTTCTTCACTCAGACAGGACCAGGTTAAAGGAGCCACTGATTCGGGAACTCTGGCTCACCCAGGCTGTGTGGACTGACGGGTATGGATACGCGGTGAGCCTGTGGCGGCAGAGGCCGGGATGACGTTGCACCTGCCGGAGGCATGCTGTGTGTTCTCCCAGGGAAGTTGTCCCTGGATCACGGGACCCTGGCAGTGGCAGGCTGCAGAAGCTCGCGGGAGGGGAGGTGGGGATAGTGACCTGTGCTCGCACACAGGCTTCTTGGTGGCTGCAGCAGCAGCCTTAGCATCTCATGCTCGGCTCTGGGGTCCTCGCTGATAGCCACGGCTCACGCCCGTATCTGGAGCTCCTTTAAGCAGTGCTCATAATCCCCTCTCGTCGCAAACCAGGAAACAAAGAGGCAAGAAAGAGTTTCTTGTCTCTTTGGCAGCTGCAGACTTTTCCCGGACTCCCTCCTGGCTAGCCGTGGCACACTAACCCTTTCAGGGTATGTTCATGCCGCCAAACCCAGTCCTCTCCCTGCGATCTAAGCTCAGAAGCCCAAGCCTCAGCTCCCAGCGTCCGCCCTTCCCGGTGGGTGAGCAGACAATCCTCTGGGACTGGTGAGTACTGGTAGGCACTGATACTCTATGCGGAAAACTCTCCGCTTTGCCATCCACACCCTGGTGGCTACACTCTCCTCTGTGGCCCTGAAGCTTCCCCCCTCCGCCACCCATAGTCTCTGCCCATGAAGGGGCTTCTAGTGCATGGAAACCTTTCCTCCTTCACAGCTCCCTCTCACTGGTGCAGGTCCCGTCCCTAGTCTTCTGCCTCTGTTTTATCTCTTTCCTTTTGCCCTACCCAGATACGTGGGGGAGGTTCTTGCCTCTTGGGAGGTCTGAGGTCTTATGCCAGCGTGCACGGGTGTCCTATAGGAGCAGTTCCACGTGTAGATGTATTGCTGATGTATCTGTGGGGAGGAAGGTGATCTCCGTGTCCTACTCTTCCACCATCTTCTCCTGTCTCAATTTCTAATTTCTGAAAGTACCTTATATACACTGTTAGTAATTTTCACAACCATTTAAGCTGGGTAAACTGAGTCAGGAAGGTCAGAATTATTGAATGAATGAATGAATGAGTAAAAAGTTCAGTAGCTTTAACATATCTGGGACAGTCATAGTCTAACCAAGTTTCAATCCACAAGCATTTATTTACAATTCTGAAAACTTCCACATAATTACAAATGGGACAATAGTAGTAAATTACTATTTGGATAAAGAAAAGATACAAGGTAGCACAACATAGTTTACCAACTTACAAACAGGCATATTCAATTTGGTGCTAAGTCATAAAATATTCTTTTGCAATTTATGAAAAATATCCAATAGGCATGTAATGGACAAAAAGTACAAATGATACAAATATCTATAGACATGACAATGTACAAATTGTGACATAAATCTATGAGAAACCAGAAAATCTATGTTGGTCTTATAGGTCCAGCTTGCTAAAAGATACAGGCTTTGGGTGGGAACACAAAAAAATCCAGACCTGGCCATAACGGGGTTTCCAGAAAGTATGAGAAATAGCAAAGAGTACGACTCTGGATGGCAATGGGTCCAACATGAGATAAAACAGTGCCTTAATGGGTATGTTGTATGCTGGGATGGAAAATATAGGAGCAAGGGATATTTGGAGAATCAGACAGCTAAGTATTTGACACTAACAAAATCTACCAGTATCCCATAGGGCTTCAGGTAGCATGCAAGGGTTTGAGGGATTCCAGTATTTAATTAAATCATAATGTGACAATGGGAAGAATTAAGGACAACCTCAGGGATAGATGAACTGCGTATGTTGCAACAAGACATGTCTCAGTTAACCTGATGGGTTCAAAATGCAGGAAGTGGGTATACAGGACAAGACAATACCCTAACTGTAAGAATAAAGGTTTTGGCCTCGTGTTCCTAAGTGTTGAAATAGAGCTCTTTAGTTTCTTCCTCCTACATGTAAGATTCTTTAAGAGGTTAAGATGATGCTGAGCCTGCAAGCTAAATTTAAATGGCTGGAACTGGGGAGAGAAAATAAGTTACATAGGCTCGGAACGAGGAAAGCCTAACTAAGGGTTTGCCTAAATAGAATTGAATGTTGGAACTGAATATTGTATTATGTAAACATTTTACTGATACCAAATTTGTCTTACCACACTTCCCCCAATCTCTCACCAACTACCCTAACCTGCAGTAGCTATGGGTCCCTTGATTTCCATGGAAATATAGAGAAAAGAGACAATGATCTGGCTTACAGGTATTTAGTAAGCTGTTAGCCTCACAACACATACTAGTATCATATAAGTAGGTGATCTGAAGTAGGAAGCTAAGGGGAAAAACCTTGAAAAAAAACTTAAAATGTTAAGCCACATCTCTATACTACACCTTTCACAATTTCTTCTCAGATAAGCAACATCCCCGTCAGTGAAAAAACTCATATCTCATAATAATAAAAACAGGCCTAAAAATTAAATGTGTGTCTTTGGCGGTCCCATCTATGGGATATCTTCCTGGTACTAGAAAATCCCCAGAAAGATCAATGTTTGCACCCCTCCCTGAAAGCTTACCACCAAGGAAAATGTCTAGATCCACAGATTTCCTCCCTCAAAACAGCTAACCTCACATATAAATCATTAGCAACTCAGCCCTTACTCACATTATCACAGTCACAAGAGTGGTTAGGGAGCAAAGCACTAACCACGGGAACTAAAATAGAGGTCACCCAGGCCAAGCTGGGCTGATGGCAGATATCTGCTCCTTATGCTTGGGTGCATAATGCAACTCACCGCAATGCCTTTTTCACAGACCCTTTTTAAAGTTTCTCCACAAAATCCAACAGGTCAAGTTTGTTCATGATGCTTCAAGATAAACAATCGTCAAGAGAAAAACATGCAATATGTCTTACAATGTTGGAGTCCTTAAAAATATGACAAGGAAATAACCATGTAGACAAAACCAGAGCATTTTAAAAAATCTGTATTCTACAAACATACCAGTGAATGCCATTAATAAGGTAATATGACATAAAACAAAATGAGAAATATAGGTAAGACTCTTCCCTTTAGTGTACAGAATTCATGGCAGTTGCTGCACTATCGAGCTACTTATATTTATGACTGTCTTTTCGGGTAATACAAAATGAGGCCAAAGTGTGTCAACTTGTTTCCCACAGAAACCAAAAAATCTACATGAATCTCTTTTCTCCTGTGCCCTTTCACCTTATCTGCTCCCAGTTCTCCACGAAATGTCCTCTTCCTTCTCTAATTATTCTCCTCATTTTGCTAGGCCTTGCACCCAAGCATGCAAGACAGAGAATCCTAGAGGTCCAAGATTCTAGAGTGGCTGTTTGCAAGAGGGAGGAGATTACAGTAACTGCCACACTGTACATACTTCTGTGCCAAGAAAAAGGGACAGTATTCAGAATGTCTCTCACATATAAAAGAGCTGGATGGCAGGATACCTGTGAGGCCCAAGGAACTAGAGGTAGGAAATTATGGGGAAAACAATTGCAACTAAAGGCTGGAAGAGGAAAGGAAAACGAAAGACCAGCTCTGTCTCCTAGCTCTCTAGTATTTGCATCCAACGGGCAGAGTCTATTTTGTCAAGCATTAAGCACTGAAAAGAAGACTCCTGCTGCTGGAAGTTGACAGGAAGTAATACCCATGAGGGTAAGAATGCAAGATCAAGGCTTGTCCTAGAAACAATGCCCATAATGGAAAAAAAAAAAAAAAAGAAAGCAGAAGAGAAATGTAAGTCGCAAGTCCAACCTGGCCCAGCCTGGCCCAGCCCAAGGAAGGTAGGGGTCAAGGAGACGAAACTAAAAGAAAAGAGCCTTGGACCACAACACTCTCCACAAGGTACACTCAACAAACTTCGCCCTACGCTTTAACCAAGTTACAGAAAGAGCCTCTTAATCCCTACTCTTGCTCCTTAAAAGCTACTATAAGTTCACTAATTAGATAAGATTTCAGAACAACTGTAATAGCTCAAACTAGATGGCCCTTGCCTTCCTAAGGATATTAATTAAATAAGATATACATAGCTCTAATTATATGATAAACATAAAATATAATACTCTGTAGGATATAGGTAACTCTTAGTAAATTATATTAATGAACATCTGTAAGAAATGTTGCAATGATTTCCCTAATGTAAGAGCCTGGGGGAGGTAAATCTTTCTTCTAGGATTTCCTCCCCAGAGCTCAGAAATTTAGGTGTTGTTTTAGCTCTCCTACACACTCTCCACCCAACCCTGCCTTCCTGTTGGGGATTGGATCTCCCTATTGGCTATCTCATACCTTGAAACTGCCTGTTTTGTGACATCATTCTCCTACATCATCACAAGTGACCAGTGAGCAGTAACCAGTGACCTTTGCACTGCGCCGTTCAGCTGCAGCCACTCAGACATCCTCTGGTGGTGTCTCCTCATCCCTTGTATCTGCAGTTGATGTTTTCTCTTCTTCTCTGACCACGTCAGGTAAGAAAAGAAACCTTTAAGAGTTTTCATTAGATTTATTTTGCCCCTAAATTTACTAGTAGATTCAAAATAGCATGGAATAATGAGGGAACGTATTGAACTAGAAGTCTGGAGAGCTCATTTCAGTTTTGACTTTGGCATTAACTATCTGTGTGACTTTGGACAAATCATTGACTGTCTCACAAAACCTGATATTTTCCTTATCTGTTACGTTAGGATACTACATTGTTTGATCACTCTGATCCCTTTCTTTTCTAATATTGAGCCTTAAAGGGTACCCATGTAGAAAATGAAATCAGAGACTTCTCAAGAGTGTTTCAACAGAAACACAGAAAAGCCAGGTGACATAGAAAACTAGCAATATATAGAAAGATGTTTCATCTCTAATGGTCTCCCTCCACTAATATTTCGACTAGTTGAAAAGGGAAAATAGGGAGAGAGGATGGAGAGTACTGGGCTATATACGGAGGCACAGAGTCAAACGGTAGGAAGTTTAGGATTGTTTTCATCAGCACAGGCCAACAGGAACCAAGAGATAGGAAAAAATATAAGAATGAAGAGGGAGAGCATAGAGGAGCTCTCAAGAAAAACGTAGTTTGCAATGGAATGTTGATGGGAACCAAAGATTTTAAATTAAAGCAGAAACAGCATAGAGTGAATTCTGCTCAGAGCAGGGCAAAACAAAGTTGATTGTATCAAATCCCTATTTTCACAGACTAAGAGGAAAGAAACGTAACGTAGTTTGCAATGGAATGTTGATGGGAACCAAAGATTTTAAATTAAAGCAGAAACAGCATAGAGTGAATTCTGCTCAGAGCAGGGCAAAACAAAGTCGATTGTAGCAAATCCTTATTTTCACAGACTAAGAGGAAAGTAAGGACAGAAGAGGGTATCACCAGGAAAGGCAGCTTACCAGAAAAGTCATACTCAGTTTTTTTTTTCTTTTATTGCCTCTCTGAATACAGTTGGCACTTGACAGCTTTGAATATAAACATTTTAGAAATATGGCCTAGAAATGATGCTTCCTATATAAAAGAAACCAAAGTGGTTATCTAGGGGTCTGCTTTTCAATGTTTTATTTTTTCTAATATTTAAACTATGTAGACGTTTTACCAATTAAACATTTTAAATGATATCTTTGAAATTGAATCAGAAGGACTATTTCCTTTGTGTGATATGTAGCTTCTAAGGCAAGGTTGCTTTTCATCTTTACAGTTCTTTCCTTCCTAACACAGAGAGCACATTGATCAACAGCCATCGTTTGTTTTTAGATCTTAGCTACCTAAGAAGAAAAAGAAAAAGTCAAGCCCCACATCTCTAATTCCACATTGAGGGAACTCGCTGGCGGTCCAGTGGTCAGGACTTGGTGCTTTCACTGCCAGGGCTACTCGGCACACCAAAAAAAAAGAGAAAAAAAAATTCCACATTTATCTAGAACAATATTGCGGAGTCCTGTCGATGTTCTTACATTTGAAAATCTTTTTTAATTGGATTCTAGAGATGATGGTTGTTTTAGGTTTGGGGAAGTCATCTTCTTGGATGTTGAAGATGATTATAATCTAAGTTCTAGGATAAATACAAAAACCTTCTTCATACTTTTTAAGCTTCCTTTCTGCTTATTATATATTTCTATTCTTTGAAACATATATTTCTACCAGGTTTAATACCTGTTACTTGCTGGGTAAAACTATGAATGAGCACAATAATGAAATTCTTTTACACATTATTTTTGCTGTCTTCTTTGCGCCAGTTTTCATTGAAATATTGTCTGCATATATTGTGGCTACCTATACATTCACGTTGATTGAATTTTGTTGCTTTTTATGCATTTTTACTGATATATCTTCTCTGTCTGTATGTATTGGCTAGGAGTTCATGCAAAATCACCTTCTACCGTGGTTTTTGGTTAATAGTATTCACTAGAATACAGTGGGCAAAATTCACTTTCATAACATTGCATGCATGGTACAGAATGTCATTTGTTAGTAAACTCATTATGCTTTGATACTTGCCACATACCCGTTTTCATAACTATGTATTTTTTTCGTTATGTAATATGTTTTTCATGATTCTTCTTTGTCTTTCTAGAACTTATTCTATCTTCCTCCATATAAATCATACACAATATATCAGTTTATTCATGTATTAGTTATTACCGCTATTATTATTGGTGGTGGTGTTATAATCACTTTACAGATGAGTAATCTGAAGTAATCAGATAACTTTTTTCTTTCCAAAAGCACTTAAGA
>NW_006769737.1:0-3991 GCF_000442215.2 Lipotes vexillifer | reverse complement strand
CGTGCGCCACAACTACTGAGCCTGTGCTCTAGAGCCCACGAGCCACAACTACTGAAGCCCAAGTGCCTAGAGCCCATGTTCTGCAACAAGAGAAGCCACCGCAATGAGAAGCCCGCGCACCACAACGCAGAGTAACCCCCGCTCAGCGCAGCTAGAGAAAGCCTGCACACAGCAACAAAGACCCAACGCAGCCCAAAATAAATAAATAAATACTCAACGTGATTTTTTAAAAAAAGCTTCCACCTGGAAGGGACATATGTCACTTTCACTCACATTTCATTAGCCTCAGCAAGTCTCATGGTCTACCTACCTCAAAGTGTGCCTGCGGGGAGAAGAGAAGTGTCTGCTGGCCAGCACTGTGGGTATCCCAGCCAGCGGCACTGCCCCCCTAGCCTGCCCACTTCTCTGCCACCCCACTGGTGCATTCACACGGCCTTTTTTGTACTCTCTTCCCCTCCCCCAAGGTCATGAGGGGCACTTGACCTTGCTCTAGAGTCCACAAGATTTCATTCAGCCACTGGAGCTCCACTTGCTTTGTCAGGGCCTCGGTCTTGGGCTGGAATTGCGGGGGTTCCTGGGAAAGGCTCTCTGTGCCTGTCTCTGGGCTGAAAGCACCACACAAAGACAGCGAATTCTCCCGATCCCCTCCCAGCGCCTGGGCTTTCTCCTGCAGCACTAGCTGCTTTTGTCACAATAAGGCAGAGCTTAGGTCCAAACTGGAAACCAAGGCTGTAGACAAGTGGTCACAGAAGCAACGTCCCTCGGAGCGTAATTCAAGGAAGAGCCAGGAATCTACCAAATGGGGAGCCGACTGGTGGTCTCCTGAGGCCTCTGTCACAACTACCCCTCGGAGACACCTCCCCTCTCCTGTCCCTGAACCAGCTATACATACAGTCAGAGAAGCTGTCCCCTGAGGACTCGGTTCTGAGGAACAGCACAGCACACCCTTCTAATCCCCAAATACAATATCTTCTCTTCTTAACTGTCTCTACTCCCTGAGGTTTCCACCACTAAAGAGCATCTTTGTGTTTAAGGTTTCCAAGATTCCAATAAATATTATCCAGGAAAACTAAAACACCACACATTCTTCCTATCCTGACCAAGATTCTCTTGATTTCCAGTACCAGGAACTCATCTAAACTATTTTGGGCAGAGAAGGGAAGTTTACTGTGAGGACACAGGTCAATCTCACAGAACGCGACAGTGGAACCTCCCAGGGATGGAGAGTAAGGCAGTGTGTCTCTCGGGTTGTCTCTCTGTGGGGCATTTCACTGAACACCAGCTCGGTACCAGGCACCACAGACAGCCTGCGACTAGTCAAACACAAATGAGACAAGGCCTGTTCCCTCAGGAAGTTACAGCCCGAATGGAATGATCAGACATGACACATAAGCTAGAGCAAGGAGGTGTTACAAGGGAGGCGGCATTGGCCATGCAGAAATGGAGGACAATCCAGGGGTCAGACCCAGAGGGGCCAAAGCCACGGTGCCCTTGGCTAAATTATGGAGGCAGTGAACATGAGCAGTGAGACACAGGCTGGGAAAATAGGTTAGGATGAGATCATGGAGGGCTTGGATGCCAGGAAGATAAATATAGCTTTCATCTAGGAAAAAAAAAATCAGAAGACACTGAAGGTCTGATGACAGTAGAGTGGTGGGATCAGACATGGGCCCATCTGTCTTTGGCCTGAGGGAAAGATGGGGACAAAGGAGACCATGGAGGTAGGGAGGCTTCTGAAGCAGCATGGAGAGAAAGGACCAACCAACTGAGAAGCAAGCTGGGTGGGAAGAGAGGCCAACAGCACCTGCGAGCTCCTGCACACAGACACCGACACACAGCTGTCCCTTCCAAGCATCCATCAGCCCAGAGGGCCTGAGAGGAGCGTCCCAGGCCAAGGCCTTCTGTTTGGGGAGGGAGCGTGGGAGTATCAGGAAAGATCCAGAGCATGGGCAGCTCCACAGGGCAGCAGGGACCAGGGTAGGGGATGAACAACTGGTGGTGGTGAACACAGATGTACCTAATCAGAATCACACACGCATGCACATACGCCACACCGAGCATATGAGGCAGTGACTACAGGAAGAGCTCAGAGTCAAGCAGACCCTGGTTCAAGTCCTGGCTCTGCCTTTTGCTAGCTGTGAGATCGTATGCAACTCTAAATGTCTCTGAGTCTCAGTTTTCTTCTCATCTGTAAAACGTCAATGGTAAGATCTACCTCCTGGCATGCTGTGCGGATTAAAGTGAAGTAATAATGGCTATTGATAGACTAATCCTAAAAAATCATACACATTCTTGCCCTCCTGTATTTATGCCCTTGCAATGTGACCTCGTAGCTCCTCTCAACAAGAGGTGGAGTCTATTTCTTAAGTCCATGAATCTGAGTTCGTGACTTGCTTTGGCCAAAGGGACAATAGCAAAAGTGATGCTAGAATAGACTTGAATCATGGAGCCTTGCTTTCTCATGCTCTTACAACCGAGAGACCCTGTGAAGAAAGCCAGGCTAGCCTGCTGGCTGATGAGACACGTGGCCCAGTTGACCCCACCACTCCAGTCAACAGCCAGCAAATGCCCAGGAAAGAGAGTCACCTGGCTGACTCACAGCTGACTGCAGGCCCACGGATCAGCCCGGCCAAGACAGCAGAACTGCCCAACGCAAATTGCCAAGCTGCCAAATCATGAGCAAATAAATGCTTGTTTTAAGCCACTATGTCTTGGGTGGTTTGTTATGCAGTAAAATCTAATTGATAGACTTATGCTCCTGCCCAAGATGAAGTAACAGGGATCAGATTTATCTTCCTGCCTGAAAAAACCAAAATACTCAAGCAAGCCTCTGGACATTGGGTGGGCACTGAAGGGTGGTGATCCCCCAAAGACAGGAAAACAAGTGATGTGAGCCCTAAGATCACCCCAGCTTACCGTCCTGGCTTCAGTGCAGACGAGGGTACCCAGATGGAGTCTGAGCTGAGAAGACATAGCTGAGAGCCTGGGGAGACCGAGGTGGGTGCTGCTCTCAGGACAGAGTGCTGGAGAGGAGAGAGCTGCTCCCAGAGAGAACCTTGGAGACCCGCAAGTCCGACCCATTTGAAAGGATGAGAGAACAGTGCCCCACACTCACCCAGAGCCAGAAATGGGGGCTGCTTTCTCCAGCCAGACTGTAAAAACTCAATCTACAGGGCATTGAGTGGAATATGCAGAAAGGTCATGCTTCAGTACTGGGGGAGATAACTAGTCCTAAAGAGAACACTCCTCCAGACCTGCCTAATAAAAACAAGATCTCAAATGATCAGATTGTGTCTAAGTAACTTCACTGCATCTCAGAAAATCCAACTGATACAAAACCTAAAACTGAAGGAGTGTTTATTATGTTCCAGCAACTTTACATATACGTAAACATTTTACATATATTACTACATTGCTATTACTTTATTTATTAAAACCCTTTCAAGTAGGTTTTTATCCCCATTGTACAGATGGTAAAGTCTAAGATGACACATATAAAGTGATGGCATGTTCAATAAATGCTATTTCTCTTAACTCCTCACCCTCACGCCCTGCCTGCAGCCACGAGCAACCAAATGTTTGTTCCCAAATTGCACATGTACTTTAAAGAAATTATGGCTTTTAAAACCCAAATACTCCAGACTTCAGGAGGAAAGTGTTCTCTGGCTGGGGTCCTGGGGAAAGTCCTGAATGAAGAGTTAGAAGTGCTAGTTCCAGTCTGGGTACTGCCACTATCTTTCCAGGTGACCTTGAGCCAGGCTTCACCTCTCTGATCCTGATTCACCCACCTGTGATAGGGGGAGGAGGTGATTCCTCAAAGCAACCCTCTCATTCCAGAAGCCAGGATCCCTCAACCATACTTTGGCTAATATTCTGATGTGACAGATGGCAGAGTTGGAAAAGCGGAGTGGTATCTACCACAGTTGGAATGCACACACACACACACACACACACACACACACACACACACACACACACACACACACACACA
>NW_006769736.1:0-294 GCF_000442215.2 Lipotes vexillifer | reverse complement strand
GTTAGCGTTAGGGTTCGGGTTAGAGAACGGGGATGCTTTAGGGTACAGGTTATGGTACGACAATGGTTTATGTTTGGCGTTCATGTTAGGGCACGGTTTAGTGTTAGCGTACGGGTTAGGATTACGGCACGGTTTAGGGTAAGGTTAATGGTAAGGGTTAAGGTTAGGGTTAGGTTTAGGGTTAGGGAAAGGGGACAGTTTTGTGTACAGGTTAGGGTACGGCAATGGTTTAGGTTTAGCATACGTTTTAGGGCACGGGTTAGTGTTAGCGTATGGGTTAGGATTAGGGCACGG
>NW_006769735.1:0-221 GCF_000442215.2 Lipotes vexillifer | reverse complement strand
GCCCTGACAATGTCCCTAATAGACTTAGAAATCCCTCATTATGGTCCTGATCCTGTTCATTACCAAGGCCCTAAATATGTGCCTAAGGACGTCTCTGACACTGTCCTAAGGCCCTGACCCTCTTCCTAACTAACGGCCTTGATGCTGTCTCTACAGATGGCCCTGACACTGCCCCTAAATAACGGCCTGACAATGGTCCCAAGTCTGGACCTGATCCTGTC
>NW_006769734.1:0-224 GCF_000442215.2 Lipotes vexillifer | reverse complement strand
TGTGCTTTTCTAAGAATTTGTCCATTTCTTCCAGGTTGTCCATTTTATTGGCATAGCGTTGCTCGTAGTAATCTCTCATGATCCTTTGTATTTCTGCAGTTTCAGTTGTTACTTCTCCTTTTTAATTTCTAATTCTTTTGCTTTGACTCTTCTCCCTTTTATTCTTGATGAGTCTGGCTAATGGTTTATCAAATTTGTTTATCTTCTCAAAGAACCAGCTTTTA
>NW_006769733.1:0-1421 GCF_000442215.2 Lipotes vexillifer | reverse complement strand
GGGTTGTGCATATCTGGTGCCAGGCACAGCCAGATTCCAAGTTCAAACATGACAAAAATAGTGTTTTGTTCCTAAGATATTTCTACCAGACATCTAAATAGATGTCCCAATTTTAACCTAATTTGGGAGAACTCTTGTGTGATGGTAAACTCCAAAGCTACAGAGTTCTCTGTCTCTAATGGTGCAGAGATGTGGCTGGAGGGGAAGCATTCATAATCGGGCTTCTATGAAACTCATGAATTTTCCGGGTTTCTCCAGCACCTGTAAATTTGCTTAGTTTCAATTTGCTGTTATAAGTCTGTGTTCAGTGTTCCTAAATGGGAAAACCACTGTGAACACGAAAAATTTCCTTCAGAATGTCTCTTCTCTGCTACTTAGGACCGGGACCAACTGCTGCTTTTAATCTTATACCCACTGGGATTGTGTGGAACTCTCTCTAAAACTGCAATGTACACAACTCCTGAAATTTTTTAAGCACATGTAAAACGAATTAAGAATAACTTAAAAGTTCTAGATTTCTCTCCCTCTCCCCCATTTCAAAGACACCTGTTGGAACTTCAGGGCAGAGCAACATTGGGGGCATCAGAGGAGGAGATGGTCAGAGGATGAGATGGCCCCTCCCAGACCTCCATCTCAGCTGCAGGCTGCATATCCCTTATTATTTCTTCTTCGTTCTGCAGGACCTTTTTTGTTCTCATTCTCTAGCTCTGCTAAGACGTGCAAGATGATGCTGTAACATGGAAAGCATGTGTGTACCGCTGCCCACGTGTGAAGCTTATTGTTACGTGTTTTGTCTTGGTTCTCTCTGTGCAGCCTAAGTATAAATTCTTCAGTGACATTGAAAGAGTCTGAAATGTTAAGTTCGTAGGACTGCGTGGAATGTGTGCATACGATAGCACATAATGTTTTACTGTTTGTCTTTTACAGTTGCAGAATATTTTGTTGTTTGGGATACGACACAGCTGTAGTGATACGTTATTTCCCCATCTCCTTAGCAACAGATGCTAACGTCCTTCTACTAACCTCTGCCATTATGTTGATGGAACCACTCTTTGTGGCTCTCCTTCTGACTAGTGACTTTTGAAGCCGTCCTAGGAAGGAATCAAATTGGTTCTTATTAATTTTTTTTTATTGTGGTAAAATATACATAACATAAAATTTAGCACTTTAACCATTTTAAGTGTATAATTCTGTAGCATTTAGGACATTCACATTGTTGGATGTCTTATGGTTTTTAATATTGTCTACATATTAATTTATTGAGCCCAGTCCTGGGCCAATAAAGGAGTCACGACCTTTGTGTTCTTATAATTTGGTGCAGCTGATGTCCAGCTGCTTTGATCTTGATAAGAAGGAAAGCAGAGGGCAGGTGTGCAAGGGCATGATTTTTTTTTTTTTTTGCGGTACTGCGGGCCTCTCAC
>NW_006769732.1:0-1022 GCF_000442215.2 Lipotes vexillifer | reverse complement strand
AAAAAAAAAAAAAAAAAAAAATTAATATGCGTTGAAGAAGGTTCCAGGTAATAGAATATCAAAGCCTGGTGTGACAGTGATAACATTGCCAGATGATCCATCAGCCAGAATGGGAGGTTTGCTTTAGGAACCAGGTCGTAAGGAACCCTAAATTTTTCATGGGCCAGAGTTTAATTTTCAGAGTGCAAAGTTAACTGAAACGTTTTATTTTTAACTTAAGATTTTGTACCATTGCTTCTTGTCAATGTGTTCTTGAGTTTCTAAATTAAAAAACTTGCTGTTATTTAATATGTCTTTAAAATATTCATGGTTGCCTCTTTTCGTCAATAACTTTTCAAATTTAACGATTTTTTGCCTTGATTTGTATATTTTATAAATTAATATCCCCTGTTCATTCTCTTTCTATCTGTGTTTAGCTGAGAAATATCTTAGCCTTTCTTCTTTTTTCTCACATTAATTCGTATGCATTGTTTTATAAGATGCATATGGTTTGATTTTGCTTATACCCACTGTGAAAAGTTCTTTTATGGGGGTGGCTCAGCCTACTCGCAATTATTATTATATCTAATATTTTGGTCTTAATTTGGACATCTTTTCAAATGCCATATACCTTATATCATTATTTTTTTATTTTTATGTATGGATTATGTTTTATTTGCTTTTACTTTCTTCTGTAACTTCAACAGCAAGCTCTGTGTTTTATAATTCTGAAAGAAGGATTAAACGATACATTTAAAAATATTCCATAATGAAAATGAGGAATTGATTTCACTTTAGTTCCTTCTTACTCTCTCTCATTCTTCTACCATGACTTCCTTTCCTCACTTTTTAGTATCTATCTATATAAATAGAACTCAGGTGATTGGTAGAACATCACTCTTACATTACCTATGTTTTATTTTAAGAAATCCCTTGATATTTACTTTATCACCATATATTAAACTATTAATCAGTTTTAACTTTATGTTTAACATGCTTGAGTTCTCATCTCTCTCTCTCATTTTTTTTTTTTTTTTTTTTTG
>NW_006769731.1:0-2399 GCF_000442215.2 Lipotes vexillifer | reverse complement strand
GAACCCGTATCCCCTGCATCGGCAGGCGGACTCCCAACCACTGCGCCACCAGGGAGGCCCCCACTGGCTCTTTTTAAGTCACATGCCCATTTCTGAACCAATCATGGTGGCCAAGGGAATACAATATGCAGACTGGCGTAGGCCTAGATTTCAGTCTACACTGCAGTTGTTGGGCTTCACTGGAAGCACATGAGCTGGGGATCACAGGAGACGGTTCCCCAGAGGGAAATCTAGGTGTGGTTACCAGGAAGATGCTGGCTAGTAAAAAACAGCAGACATTTGTCATAGAGTACTTTAGATCAACCCTGCTAAATTAGTTGTTTAATTCTCAAAGGCATGTACAGAAACTGAGAGTCCAGGGAAAAGTAAAAGGTCTTGAAAGTATTATTTGGTTAAAGATTCCCCAAACTTAGCCACTGACATAAAGGTCGAGATTGTATTAAGAACCTTTAAATAAGAATTTTTGTCTCTAAGATTTTTTTTGTCTTTTTTTATCCCCTATCATTTACCACTCCCTATAGTAATTCAGAAAACTTTTTTTTCGAGCCCAGAATAATGTAAATACCCAATAAACCTAGCTGTGTCCTTTGCCAAAAAACAAAATAACTATGTAAAAGGAGCTGCAAAGATTTAATTTTGTCTGTCACACAGTTCCTGTGGGAAGGCAAGTAAAGCATTTAAAATAACTAAAAATATCTTTATTCGATACTTTTCTCATCAGAGTATTTGGAAACAGTAGGCATTGCTGGGGGTCTGAGCTTCAGTCATAATATTTTTCAAAGATTTGTCACATATGTCGTGGCGTTTAAGATGTCTTTATCGATGGCTAGCACATCTCAGGCTCGTAGTGTTTCTCCATTAACCTTGGGTGTTGACTTGTGGTCATCTGCTTTGTTAAGGAGCCAATGTTGACCACGGCCAGTGGCTGGACACCCCCCTCCATGCCGCCGCGAAGCAGAACAGTGTGGAAATCATCCACCTGCTGATAGACTACGGGGCTAGCCTCAAGTGCAAAAACGCTCAAGGCAAGAGTGCGCTTGATCTGGCAGCTCCGAAAAGCGGCGTGCAGCAGGCGCTTCTGCTCCGGGAAGGTAAGGAAGGGCTGGGTGTCCGTTTCTCTTCCACAGGCACATTCGCCCTCTCTCCTTCCGGTCTCCCCTCTAGACTCTCTTACCCTTTCCTTTTCGTCTTTTTAATTGGGAGTGGCACGTGGGAGGGGGCAAGTCCTAGCATCTCAGAGATGGGATTTTTGTCTGCTGGGCGTATTCACTTGTAACAAAGGGACATTTACATACCACTGGTATGTTGCTTTGTATTTGCATTAACAAGAAAATAATCAGAGAACTTTGGTGAAAGGGCTGGGCTGTCTTATCTATCCTGGCTTATGCACGTGATTGAGCAGACCAAAACTCTGCTTTGTAATTTTTGGAGGCAATTCAGGGAAAATGAAAAATACTTGAGGAGAGATGGTCGGGTGGACACAGAGTGTGTCTTTCAGAAACTGGACTAAGCGGTGAAGTTGTTTGCCTGTTCTCCAGCTCAGCGAGTAGGTGGGTTTGCACTCCGCATTGCCCCACGCCCATGTCCACATGGGCTAATGCATCTCTAGACGCTAGAGGAGGGAAGGTGGCGTCTACAAGGCTTCATATCCCAGATTTTAAAGAGAACCGTGCTGTGTCCCTACAGAAAGAGAACACTATCTGAGCCTCTTCTGAGCGTTTGTATGCTCGGGAGACTATTAAAGTAATAATAATCATTCAGCTTTCCACGTGTCAGACGCTGAGCTAGGTCTGAAACATAGATTCATCTCACTGAATTCTCAAAACTTTAAAGCCATGAGAACTTTATGGTAACTGGTGCTATCCCAACTGCAAGCGGGAAAAAAGGGGCATGAAGAGATGGGCTTTCAGAAGGTTACACGGCTACTAAAAAGTAGGTCTAGGATGCTAACCAAGAAATAGGATTCCAACTTGCCCTCTTTGTTTTTATTATTGGAGTATACTTGATTTATAATGTCGTGTTTCAGGTATACAGCACAGTGATTCAGCTATATATGTGTGTGTATGTATATATAAGTATTATGTGTGTGTGTGTATATATATCCTTTTTCAGATTCTTTTCCCTTATAGGTTATTACAAAATATTGAGTGTAGGTCCCTGTGCTATATAGTAGGTCCTCGTAGTTTATCTATTTTGTATATAGTAGTGTGTATCTGTTAACCCCACAGTCCTAATTTATCCCTCCCTTTCTTCCCCTTTGGTAACCATAAGTTGCCAATGTGCACTCTTTTTTTAAATTTTGTTTTGTTTTTTGTTGTTGTTTTCTTGCGGTACGCGGGCCTCTCGCTGTTGTGGCCTCTGCCGTTGCGGAGCACAGGCTCCGGACGCGCAGGCTCAGC
>NW_006769730.1:0-306 GCF_000442215.2 Lipotes vexillifer | reverse complement strand
GGATAAAATACAGATATAAGCCCAAGAAGTTGAGGGTTTTAATGCTCACAAGGACAGAAGAGACCACCTTGGGCTGACCTGAGATGGGGAATTGTAACTGATCCCTGCACAAAACTGAGAGCCTGGAAGGGCAAGTCCCTCAGTGAAAGGGGAACTAGAAAAAGATTTCCACAGGGGCGAGTGATGAGAGAGTTCTCTTTGACCTGGGTTCTGGGCGACCTCTTGTGAGAAATCCAGGGCCCAAATTTATACTGTGTACGTGAAGAATTCTCCAAACCAGTAAATTAATGTAAAATTGGACCAGAA
>NW_006769729.1:0-2381 GCF_000442215.2 Lipotes vexillifer | reverse complement strand
CGTCCGGAGCCTGTGCTCCGCAACCGGAGAGGCCACAACAGTGAGAGGCCCACGTACCGCAAACAAAACAAAACAAAACAAACAAACAAACAAACAAAAAACCAGGGCACTTTGAAGGGTTGTTGGGAAGACTATGTAAGAGCAATGAGGAACAAACTGTAAGGCAGCATTATCTTTCTCTTCTTTGCAGGGCTCAGATTCACTCATTCTCCTATGAGGGCAGGAGATTTAAGCAGAACAGACACAAAACCCTGAACAACTTCAGCTGTGTCACTGCAGGCCTGCCTCTTGGGCAGAAGTTCTGGATCTGGAGGGAACCCTGGCTTTTCTCGGGCCCCTGTGGTCTAACTGCCACTCCACAATGCATACTCCATGCTGCCCTTTTGCAGCCTGCCTGCACCAGAGAAGGCAAACGGCCCTGCCCAGTTGTAATCTCCCTGTGTCAGAGGCCACTGAGCTCAGGGGTGGGCTGGTTCCCGCACAGTGTCTCCAGACAGTTCTTGCCACACACGCCTCAGCAGAAGGAGGTTTGGAGTGTCTCTGCTCAACATTTCACAAAAAGGCAAGTACCCAGCTGGCAGGAGAGCTGCCTTATTTCTGGGATACTAATAGAGCCTGGGGCTTTGAGCCTCAGAATTCCAGTCCCCACCAAACTTTCCAAGCACCATTTAAGTGACAGGAGCAGATAAGACAAAATAAGAAATGTCTTCATACCCCTCAGGAACAACGGCATAAGATGTCAAATGAATGGCATGCCCTTGTAAAGAACAGCAATACAGGAATGACCACACCAATAATAGCTCAAACCTAATTCAAAGTCCTACAAAGCTGTAAGAACCTGGACAAGGTACTGTTTTTGTATCAGTAAAACAGGAATGATTCCCAAATTACAAAATGTAATCTTCCACAGAGTTGTAAGAATCAAAGGATTAAATGTATATACGTGGTGCTTTGTAAGCTACCTTACAAAGAGTGACATAATGTGAGGTGTAATTCTTACTCATTTCTAGATTAGTCAATGATTGCCCCTAAAATGTTGTTTGTACATGAGACGGAGGGTTTCTGATGACCGGGTATGTTCCAAGGAGACAGGGTTTCTGATCTCCAGGACTGGGCTGGAGCAGAAGCATCGGAGCCTATACAAGCTGGCTCCCGGACAATGCTTTGCTAAATAAATCCCAAGTGATTATTTTCTGTGTTTAACCATCTGACAAGTTCAAAGGAAAATACATTAAAAAAAAATTAAACACCAAAAACTACACAGGGTTAGAGAATTGGGTTGTGGAAAGCGCCTCGTGTTGGTAAGGAAAAGAGGCCCAGAGTCAGCTGGGACTGGACCCCAAGCTGGCTTCTGGCCCTCCCGGGGGTGCTGCCTCCCCAGGGCCCTAGCCAGGCTGGGCCTTAAACATCTTCTCCAACTGCTTCAGCTCCCATCCCTGCAACAACCTCGAGGAGAGACTGTCCGATCATCAGTGCCTTGTCTTTTCACTCCCAGACTTCAGCGCAGTGCTTTAAAACGTATGGCTGAGCTCTTTTCAAAAAAAGTTGCCAGGGGTTGTAACCTTTGGGTAAGGGAGGCAAAACAGGTGCCTCTGAGAAGATGAAAACGCGAGAAATCGCGGCGCCATAAAACACAGGATCCTAAACAGGCACAGAGCCCAGGACGACCAGGCTCTTGGCCTCCACCCGCACATCGCCCATCGCCAGCTGGTCGGCCCGCTACCCACAGGCAACCCCGCAGGCCCATCCCGGGCTAGGCCCCGCGGAACAGACGCGCCAGGACAAAGCCCCTTTCTCAGTTCTTTGTCCCAACAATCCAGGCAAGCCGGTGCCATCAGCCTCTCTCAAAGCCTGGGGGCGGGGAAGAGGGGGGTTTCTCGGCCGGTCAGATCAGCGCAGGGTCCCGGCCCCGGGTTTTCTGACCGCAAACACTGGGTTTTTCCGCGGAGCGCGGGGCTCAGGGGCGGGAGGGGCGTCGTCCTCCGAGGGAGGTGGGGGCCGCCTCGAGACCCGCAGGTGTGGCCGCGCCCTGCCGGCTCTGAAGCAGCTTCCAGCGGGCTCCGAAGCTGACCGCGGGGCTGACCTAACCAGCTCCGCATCCGGCCAACCCGCGCGCGCCCCGACCTGCATCATTCGCCCCTCCCTGCCTCAGTTTCCTCACCTGCCTTCGCGGACGTCACGTGCCCCGCAGAGCCCTGCGCGCCGCACTTACCGCTCGCGCTCCCCTGCAGCCCGCCTCTTCTCGCGCCCGACGCACGGTGGCTGGCGGATGGAACACTCCCCGGCCCCAGGGGTCCCAGGGGTGGCCCCAGCGCCTGCGCAGGTTCGCGCCTGCGTCTCCCCGCGCGCCACTCCCACGTGACCCGCCCAGTTCCCCCCCC
>NW_006769728.1:0-1296 GCF_000442215.2 Lipotes vexillifer | reverse complement strand
CTAACACACCATTGTAAAGCAATTATACTCCAATAAAGATGTTAAAAAATAATAAATAAAATAAAATTTAAATAATATAATTAACAAACCTGAACCTATGTATGCTTTGTTCTAACTAGCAAAATGCACACACTTTTCAAATGCACATTGAGTACTTCCAAAAATGGGTGATATATTAAGCCCAAAGAGAAATCTCAACAAATTCCAAATAATAAAAATCATACTAAACACAGGGGCAATAAAATTACATTTAACAACAAAATAACGGTTTGAAATCCATGCCCCTGGAAATAAGAGGGGAAAGACACACCTCTAATCTGGTCAAAGACAAAATCAGATTGAAAATTACAAATCAATACAAGATGAAAAACAATAAGATCTATATATATCAACACCAGTGAGGTGTAGCCAAGCAGTACTCAGAGGAAAATGCATGGTCTTAAATGCATTTATTTAAAAAAAAAAACAACAAATATTGAAGATAAGTAAATTAAGTTATTAAGAGCTAAGAAAAAAACACAAATAAGCTAAACAAAAGTAAAAAGAAGTAATTAATGATAAAAGCAGAAATCAATGGAAGAAAATACAAAAAATAGTTGAACAATAAATTAAAAACTGGTTCTTTGAAATGATCAATGAAATAGATGAATGTTCTTTCTGATAAAGAAAAAGAGAAGTAAAACATACATAATAATAGGAATGAACTTCAGCTACAGAGAAAATTGCTTTATTTTACCAATAAACTTGAAAACCTGGATGAAATCACTTGCTAAGAAATCATAAATCATCAAAATTTTCTAAGTAGTATAAAACTGGTTAAACAATAACCATAGAAGGAACTGAAAGTATAGTCAAAGATCTACCTGTAAAAGTTGTGATAGACAGCTTCTCAAATGGACCACAATAATCCCTACCTGCTCCTATTCACACCTTTGCTTAAGTTCCTTTCCTTGAGTATAGACTGGACCTTGTGACTTGTTTTTGGTAAATAGATTGTGGCAAAAGTGATGGGGTTGTCACTTCCATGATTCGGTTAGAGAAAGATTAGGTCACTTCTGTGTTGCTGGCACTCTTTGTTTTTTGTTGGTTTTTTTTTTGTTTTTTTTGCGGTACGTGGGCCTCTCACTGTTGTGGCCTCCCCCTTTGCAGAGCACAGGCTCCAGACGCGCAGGCCCAGCGGCCATGGCTCACGGGCCCAGCCACTCTGCGACATGTGGGACCTTCCTGGACCGTGGCATGAACCCGTGTCCCCTGTATCGGCAGGCGGACTCTCAACCACTGCGCCACCAGGGAAGC
>NW_006769727.1:0-202 GCF_000442215.2 Lipotes vexillifer | reverse complement strand
GAGGGGTTTTAAGAGCGCTGCTTAAAGGAACTCCAGAAACGGGCGCGAGCCGCAGCTAAAAGCGCGGACCTCAGAGATGGGCGCGAGCCGCGGCTAAAGGCACAAACCTCAGAGACGGGCGCGAGCCACGGCTAAAAGGGCGGACCCCAGAGACGGGCGGGAGACGCTAAGGCTGCTGCTGACGCCACCAAGGGGCCTGTGT
>NW_006769725.1:2249932-2255841 GCF_000442215.2 Lipotes vexillifer | reverse complement strand
TATAACAATTGTAAATATTTATGCACCCAACATAGCAGCACCTCAATACATAAGGCAAATGCTTTATGTATAAACAGCCATAATAGAGAAAATCGACAGTAACACAGCCATAGTAGGGGACTTTAACACCCCACTTTCACCAATGGACAGATCATCCAAATTTAAAATAAATAAGGAAACACAAGCTTTAAATGATACATTAAACAAGATGGACTTAATTGATACTTATAGGGCATTCCATCCAAAAACAACAGAATACACTTTCTTCTCAAGTGCTCATAGAACATTCTCCAGGATAGATCATATCTTGGGTCACAAATCAAGCCTTGGTAAATTTAAGAAAATTGAAATTGTATCAAGTATCTTTTCCAACCACAATGCTATGAGATAGATATCAATTACAGGAAAATATCTGTAACAAATACAAACACATGGAGGCTAAACAATAGCCTACTAAATAACCAAGAGATCACTGAAGAAATCAAAGAGGAACTCAAAAAATACCTAGAAACAAATGACAATGAAAACACCATGACCCAAAACCTATGGGATGCAGCAAATACAGTTCTAAGAGGGAAGTTTATAGCAATGCAATCCTACCTCAAGAAAAAAGAAACATCTCCAATAAACAACCTAACCTTACACCTAAAGCAATTAGAGAAAGAACAAAAAACCCCCAAAGGTAGCAGAGGGAAAGAACTCATAAAGATCAGATCAGAAATAAATGAAAAAGGAATGAAGGAAACGATAGCAAAGATCAATAAAACTAAAAGCTGGTTCTTTGAGATGATAAACAAAATTGATAAACCACTAGCCAGACTCATCAAGAGAAAAAGGGAGAAGACTCAATCCAACAGAATCAGAAATGAAAAAGGAGAAGTAACAACTGACACTGCAGAAATACAAAGGATCGTGAGAGATTACTACAAACAACTATATGCCAATAAAATGGACGACCTGGAAGAAATGGACAAATTCTTAGAAAAGCACAACCTTCTGAGACTGAATCAGGAAGAAATAGAAAATGTAAACAGACCAATCACAAGCACTGAAACTGAAACTGTGATTTAAAATCTTCCAACAAACAAAAGCCCAGGACCAGATGGCTTCACAGGCGAATTCTATCAAACATTTAGAGAAGAGCTCACACCTATCCTTCTCAAACTCTTCCAAAATATAGCAGAGGGAGGAACACTCCCAAACTCATTCTACGAGGCCACCATCACTCTGATACCAAAACCAGAAAAAGATGTCACAAAGAAAGAAAACTACAGGCCAATATCACTGATGAACACAGATATAAAAATCCTCAACAAAATACTAGCAAACAGAATCCAACAGCATATTAAAAGGATCATGCACCATGATCAAGTGGGGTTTATCCCAGGAATGCAAGGATTCTTCAATATATGCAAATCAATCAATGTGATACACCATATTAAGATATTGAAGAATAAAAACCGTATGTTCATCTCCATAGATGCAGAAAAAGCTTTCAACAAAATTCAACACCCATTTATGATAAACACCCTCCAGAAATTGGGCATAGAGGGAACTTATTTCAACACAATAAAGGCCATATATGACAAACCCACAGCCAACATTGTCCTCAATGGTGAAAAACTGAAACCGTTTCCACTAAGATCAGGAGCAAGACAAAGTTGGCCGCTCTCACCACTATTATTCAACACTGTTTTGGAAGTTTTAGCCACAGCAATCAGAGAATAAAAAGAAATAAAAGGAATCCAAATCGGAAAAGAAGAAGTAAAGCTGTCACTGTTTGCAGATGACATGATACTATACATAGAGAATCCTAAAGACTCTACCAGAAAACTAGTAGAGCTAATCAATGAATTTGGTAAACTTGGAGGATACAAAATTAATGCACAGAAATCTCTTGCATTCCTATACACTAATGATGAAAAATCTGAAGGAGAAATTAAGGAAACACTCCCATTTACCATTGCAACCAAAAGAATAAAATACCTAGGAATAAACCTACTTAAGGAGAAAAAACACCTCTATGCAGAAAACTATAAGACACTGATGAAAGAAATTAAACATGGTACAAACAGGTGGAGAGATATACCATGTTCTTGGTTGGAAGAATCAACATTGTGAAAATGACTGTACTACCCAAAGCAATCTACAGATTCAGTGCAATCCCTATCAAACTACCACTGGCATTTTTCACAGAACTAGAACAAAAAATTTTACAATGTGTATGGAGACACAAAAGACCCCGAATAGCCAAAGCAATCTTGAGAAAGAAAAATGGAGCTGGAGGAATCAGGCTCCCAGAATTCAGACTCTACTACAAAGCTACAGTAATCAAGACAGGCTGGTACTGGCACAAAGACAGAAATATAGGTCAATGGAACAGGATAAAAGCCCAGAGATAAACCTACTCACATATGGTCACCTTATCTTTGATAAAGGAGGCAAGAATATATAATGGAGAAAAGACAGCCTCTTCAATAAGTGGTGCTGGGAAAATTGGACAGCTACATGTAAAAGAATGAAATTAGAACACTCCCTAACACCATACACAAAAATAAACTCAAACTGGATTAAAGACCTAAATGTAAAGCCAGACACTATAAAACTCTTAGAGGAAAACATAGGCAGAACACTTTATGAGATAAATCACAGCAAGACCCTTTTTGACCCACCTCATAGAGTAATGGAGATAAAAACAAAAATAAACAAATGGGACCTAATGAAACTTCAAAGCTTTTGTACAGCAAAGGAAACCATAAACAAGACGAAAAGACAACCCTCAGTAATTTTTTTGAAATTTACGGGAATTCCTTTTTGCCTTGTAAAGGGTCAATTTTGTAAATGTTTGATGTGGGCCTGTCTGATAGAAAGGTACAGAATTCTCTCTATATGTCCATTAAATCAAACTTGTTATTATATTTTTTAGATCTTCCATATTCTTACTAATTTTATGTCTGCTTGATCTACAAATTTTTGAAAGCTATGTTAAATCACCCACTATGACTGTGGACTTATCAAATTGGCTTATTATTTCTTAGGTTTTTTTAATGTATTTCATGGCTATGTGGTTAAATACAAGTTTATGATCAATGTTCTTGCTGGTTTTTTCTTTGTATTGTTATGCCATGCCTCTTGATATCTATTAGTACTTCAGTTCATATTCAGTTCATATTCACAGCTTCAATTTCAATTTCATTACTTGTGATTGGTCTGTTCATATTGTCTGTTTCTTCCTGGTTCAGTCTTGGAAGGTTATACCTTTCTAAGAATTTGTCCATTTCTTCCAGGTCGTCCATTTTATTGGCATAGAGTTGCTTGTAGTAGTGTTTTATGATACTTTGTATTTCTGCGGTGTCCATTGTAACTTCTCCTTTTTTATTCCTAATTTTACTGATTTGAGTCCTCTCCTTCTTTTTCTTGATGAGTCTGGCTAAAGGTTCTTAATTTTGTTTATCTTATCAAGAAGCAGCTTTTAGATTTATTGTTTCTATTTCATTTATTTCTGCTCTGATCTTTATGATTTACTTCCTTCTACTAACTTTGGGTTTTGTTTGTTTTTTTTTCTCTATTTCCTTTAGGTGTAAGGTTAGATTGGTTATTTGAGATTTTTCTTGTTTCTTGAGGCAGGCTTGTATTGCTATAAACTTCCCTCTTAGAACTGCTTTTGCTGCATCCCATAGGTTTTGGATCACCGTGTTTTCATTGTCATCTGTCTCTAGGTACTTTTTGATTTCCTCTTTGATTTCCTCAGCGATCTCTTGGTTATTTATTAACATGTTGTTTAGCCTCCATGTTTTTGTGTTTTTTACGTTATTTTCCCTGTAATTGATTTCTAATCTCATAGCGTTGTGGTCAGAAAAGATGCTTGATATGATTTCAATTTTCTTAAATTTACCGAGGCTTGATTTGTGACCCAAGATGTGATCTATCCTGGAGAATGTTCCATGTGCACTTGAGAAGAAAGTGTAATCTGCCATTTTCAGATGGAATGTCCTATAAATATCAATTAAATCTATCTTGTCATTTAAAGCTTGTGTTTCCTTACTAATTACCTGTCTGGATGATCAGTCAGTTGGTGTAAATGAGGCGTTAAAGTCCCCCACTATTATTGCGTTACTGTCGATTTCCTCTTTTGCAGCTGTTAGCATTTGCTTTATATATTGCGGTGATCCTATGTTGGGTGCATATATATTTATAATTGTTATACCTTCTTGGATTGATCCCTTAAGCATTACGTAGTGTCCTTCCTTGTCTCTTGTATCATTCTTTATTTTAAAGTCTATTTTACCTGGTATGAGTATTGCTACTTCAGCTTTTTTTGATGTCCATTTGCATGGAACATCTTTTTACATCCCCTCACTTTCAGTCTGTATGTGTCCTAGGTCTGAAGTGGGTCTCTTGTAGACAGCATATATATGGGTGTTGTTTTTGTATCCATTCAGCCAGCCTGTGTCTTTTGGTTGGAGTGTTTAATCCATTCACATTTAAGGTAATTATTGATATGTATGTTCATATTACCATTTTCTTAATTGTTTTGGGTTTGCTTTTGTAGGTCCTTTTCTTCTCTTGTGTTTCCCACTTAGAGAAGTTCCTTTAGCATTTGTTAGAGCTGGTTTGGTGGTGCTGAATTCTCTTAGCTTTTGCTTGTCTGTAAACATTTTGATTTCTCCATTGAATCTGAATGAGATCCTTGCTGGGTAGAGTAATCTTGGTTGTAGGTTCTTCCCTTTTGTCACTTTAAATATATCATGCCACTCCCTTCTGGCTTGTAGAGTTTCTACTGAGAAATCAGCTGTTAACCTTATGGGAGTTCCCTTGTATGTTATTTGTCATTTTTCCCTTGTTGCTTTCAATAATTTATCTTTGTCTTTAATTTTGGTCAATTTGATTACTCTGTGTCTCTGTGTGTTTCTCCTTGGGTTTATCCTGCCTGCATCTCTCTGCACTTCCTGAACTTGGATGGCTATTTCCTTTCCCGTGTTAGGGAAGTTTTTGACTATAATCTCTTCAAATATTTTCTTGGGTCCTTTCTCTCTCTCTTCTTCTGGGACCTCTATAATGCACATTTTGGTCCATTTAATGTTGTCCCAAAGGCCTCTTAGGTTGTCTTCAATTCTTTTCATTCTTTTTTCTTATGTTCTGCAGCAGTGAATTCCACCGTTCACTCTTCCAGGTCACTTATCTGTTCTTCTGCCTCAGTTATTGTGCTATTGATTCCTTCTAGTACATTTTTCGTTTCAGTTATTGTATTATTCATCTCTGTTTGTTTGTTCTTTAATTCTTCTAGGTCTTTGTTATACATTTCTTGCATCTTCTCGATCTTTGCCTCCATTCTTTTTCCGAGGTCCTGAATCATCTTCACTGTCATTATTCTGAATACTTTTTCTGGAAGTTTGCCTATCTCCACTTCATTCAGTTGCTTTTCTGGGGTTTTATCTTGTTCCTTCATCTGGCACATAGTCTTCTGCCTTTTCATTTTGTCTGTCTTTCTTTGAATGTGGTTTTTGTTCCACAGGCTGCAGGATTGTAGTTCTTCTTTAGTGCCCTTTTTGAATTGATATTCTTCATACCCCCTTTTTCCTCCTCTCTTGATTTGTAAGCTATAGATTGTATTTCTGCCTTTTTGGTGATTACTCGTAAATGTTTACATATATGCAAATAATTCTAACAAAGTCTACTTTTTTAGTACTTCTATCTTCCTCTCAAATATCAGATTCTCATTGTAATTTACCTATTCAGCCATCCCATCTACAATCATGTTACTGTTATCTAGAATTTTATTTTTCCTTCTTAAAGGCAAAATTATTATGTTTAAATAGTCAATTACATTTAAGAGGTCCTTTCATCATTTTCTGAGCTAACAATTGTTTCCTCATTCCATGTCTCCACTCTTCTTTTTTTTTTTTTTT
>NW_006769725.1:2214968-2249922 GCF_000442215.2 Lipotes vexillifer | reverse complement strand
TTTTTTTTTGTGGTACGTGGGCCTCTCACTGTTGTGGCCTCTTCCATTGCGGAGCACAGGCTCCCGGCACGCAGGCTCAGAGGCCATAGCTCACAGGCCTAGCTGCTCCACGGCATGTGGGATCCTTCTAGACCGGGGCACGAACCCGTGTCCCCTGCATTGGTAGGCGGACTCTCAACCACTGTGCCACCAGGGAAGCCCCATGTCTCCACTCTTAATCCAGTGTTATTAATACCTGTATAATTTAGAAGAAGTCTGTAGGGGGTAAACTCTTTCTGAGTATGTCTGACTTTCTTCTTTTAGTTTTACCTCACTTTTTAATAATAGTTTTGCCACATAAACAAGTTGAATTTGGAAGGTATGTTCCTTTAGCACTTTAATGATATTATCCTATCATTTTCTACCATCCATGGCTGCTGAGGAAAAGTTTGTTACCAGTTTCAAAGTATTTCCTTTCAATATAATTTACCTTTTTCCCTTGGTAGCTTTATTATAAATAAATAATCTTATTTTTCTTTGATGTTCAACAGTATCACCATGATACATCTCACTTTGAATTTATTTTACCTGCTTGCTATTCATAGTGTACTTTTGTTATGAGAACTCACTTTTTCTTTTTCAGTTCAGCTATTATTTCTTCAAGTGTTATTTTCCCCCTATTATCTTCTTCTGGAACTTCTATTAGACATGTGTTACAGCTGCTATACATAATCTACTGTCTCAACTCCTCTTTCATATACCTCATCTCTCTTTCACTCTGAGTAAACTCTTCAGTACCATCTTTCAATATGCTAATTCTCTCTTGGACTAGGTCCAATCTAGAGGATATCCTACTTTTAGAGTTTTTCATTTCAATGACTATCCCTTATTTTCATAATTTTTGAATGTTTATTTTCTCATGTCTGTTTAATTTTTGCCTTATTACATTTTTTTTTTTTCCTGTACGTGGGCCTCTCACTGTTGCGGCCTCTCCCATTGCAGAGCACAGGCTCCGGACATGTAGGGTCAGCGGCCATGGCTCACAGGCCCAGCCGCTCTGTGGCATGTGGGATCTTCCCAGACCGGGGCACGAACCTGTGTCCCCTGAATCGGCAGGTGGACTCTGAACCACTGCACCACCAGGGAAGCCCGCCTTATCACATTTTGATTGTTTTTTTCGTTGTTATTCAGATTCCTTCATTTAGCTCTTAGAGAATTCTACATATATTCATTTTGAAGTTGTTGTCTAACTGATACAAAATACTGTTTTAATCTGAGGCTAATCTGTGTCCCATTGTTGATTTTGTTAGATGGCCTTCTGAGATCAAATTTCTTGATGCACTGTAGAGGTTTGGCCATATTTCTGAAATTAAATTTCCTCACGTATGGTAAAATTTTGGTTTGTAGACTAACTTTGAATACAAAGTTTTTCAGTTTCATTTTTTCTTAATCTCTTAGCTATTTACTTGCTTTTTGTATTACATTTCATCTAGAATTTCTATATGTTTGAAAAGGGTGGCATGGGAAAATAGGTCCTCACCAGTTAATTCTGTCATGTGTCATCTCTTTTTCTATATTAATACTAAGGTAAATTCCTCCAAACATCACAGAGATTGTGTTTAGAGATGTTAAAACTTTAAATTAATTTGGGAAGAATTGATACCATATTAGACTTTCCAACAAAGAACAAGGACAGTGTGAATTTCTATTTGGTCAGGTCTTCTTTTCTGTCTCTCAGTAAACTTTCATATTCTAATGCCTTCTGGAATAGTTAAACCTATAGTACTCAAAAAAGTTCTTTTTATTTATGTATTTTTTGATGAACAACAGAGCAATAGATTTTATTACACTTGTCTTAGTGATTAGTATTTTAACATTACAAAAATGTATGACCCCTTTTAAAAAATTCAGATATTACAAATATGCACAAACTAAAGGGCATACAGTCTCTTGTTCTTTCCTAGAATTAATTCTTTTCTTTTATTTTTTAAAACATCTTTGTTGGAGTATAATTGCTATACAATATTGTGTTGTTTCTGCTGTATAACAAAGTGAATCAGCTATATGTATACATATATCCCCATATCCCCTCCCTCTTGTGCCACCCTCCCACCCTCCCTATCCCAACCCTCTAGGTGGTCACAAAGCACCGAGCTGATCTGCCTGTGCTATGCGGCTGCTTCCCACTAGCTATCTATTTTACGTTTGGTAGTGTATATATGTCCATGCCACTCTCTCACTTTGTCCCAGCTTACCCTTCCCCCTCCCTGTGTCCTCAAGTCCATTCTCTACATCTGCATCTTTATTCCTGTACTGCCCCTAGGTTCTTCAGAGCCTTTTTTTTTTTTTTTAGATTCTATATATATGTGCTAGCATACAGTATTTGTTTTTCTCTTTCTGACTTTCTTCATTCTGTGACAGACTCTAGGTCCATCACCTCACTACAAATAACTTAATTTTGTTTCTTTTTATGGCTGAGCAATATTCCATTGTATATATGTGCCACATCTTCTTTATCCATTCATCTGACGATAGACACTTAGGTTGCTTCCATGTCCTGGCTATTGTAAACAGTGCTGCAGTGAACATTGTGGTACATGTCTCTTTTTGAATTGTGGTTTTCTCAGGGTATATGTCTAGTATTGCTGGGTCATATGGTAGTTCTATTTTTAGTTTTTTAAGGAACCTCCATACTGTTCTCCATAGTGGCTGTATCAATTTACATTCCCACCAACAGTGCAAGAGGATTCCCTTTTCTCCACACCCTCTTCAGAATTTATTTTTTGTAGATTTTTTGATGATGGCCATGCTTACTGTTATGTGGTGATACCTCATTGTGGTTTTGATTTGCATTTCTCTAATGATTAGTGATGTTGAGCATCCTTTCACAGTTTGGTGGCAATCTGTATATCTTCTTTGGGGAGATGTCTGTTTAGGTCTTCTGCCCATTTTTGGGTTGGGTTGTTTGTTTTTTTGATATTGAGCTGCATGAGCTGCTTGTATATTTTGGAGATCAATCCTTTGTCAGTTGCTTCATTTGCACATATTTTTTCCCATTCTAAGGGTTGTCTTTTCATCTTGTTTGTGGTTTCCTTTGCTGTGCAAAAGCTTTGAAGTTTCATTAGGTCTCATTTGTATATTTTTGTTTTTATTTCCATTTCACTAAGAGGTGGGTTAAAAAGGATCTTGCTGTGATTTATGTCATAGAATGTTCTGCCTATATTTTCCTCTAAGAGTCAAAACAGTTCTTGATCAATGTTGCTAACTTAAGGTTCCTAGAATGTATCCAGTACGCAGGAACATTCAGACTTGAGGTGATATTTCTCCTCATTCCCTACAAGGTCTCTTCTATCAATTAATACCACTCGTTATTTGTTTTTTACTGTGAAAGGATGCTATCATCAGTGCTTTATGCTCTGTAAGGACATGAGTCCATTTCTCTCCCTGGGATTGCTAGCTATTTTGATAATTTAGAGCTACATCTTCTTGGACTCATTTCC
Organism: Lipotes vexillifer; assembly: GCF_000442215.2. Classification (NCBI taxonomy): domain Eukaryota; kingdom Metazoa; phylum Chordata; class Mammalia; order Artiodactyla; family Lipotidae; genus Lipotes; species Lipotes vexillifer. The sequence goes on along the minus strand of NW_006769725.1, from coordinate 2,246,443 downwards.
TACAGTCATCTGTTTCCTTTTTCAAGGACAATGTCAAGGCCCAAGGCCAGAAACACATGGCCATAAGCCAGGAACAGAAGTGCTCTATAAGCTAGAGCAGCAGAGGTAGTTGATGGAAGGTGTGTGTGGGTGTGAGTGTGTGTGTCTTTGTGCATATTAAGGACACCTGCTTATAAGTCTCCAGAGAAAAGAATCGTTTCTCGTAATTGTCGAGCTCTGCCTCCCCTCTGTTGCATATTGTTGATTATAAAGTATTTGTTCTGAACACTAATTATCTGGTGGGGGGTGGGGGGAACTATAGCAATCCAAGAAATAAATATACCATTATGTTCATATTTAATCCATTTAAATTTGACTATTTATTTAGCAATGGGAACTTCCAAATGTTTCTGAGTACCAGCATGTCATGCTTGAACCTAATTAACTCCTTTCATTTTAATTTACTTATGTCATGTCTGCTATCTTCAAAAGAAATGTCACTTGGCCTACCACTCACCAAGGAAAAATAGATTTAAAATATAGTTTGTTCTGAGATTTGCCCATAAAACATTTACAAAATGGAATAATTTCTGAACTGCTGACAAACAATATATTCCTATATTTGATATATGTGTGTACATAAGTAATGCTTTCTTTCCAAATAAAAATCCTAAACAAATATCATATATTAACGCATATATGTGGAATCTAGAAAAAATGGTACAGATGAACCAGTTTGCAAGCAGAAATAGAGACACAGATGTAGAAAACAAACATATGTACACCAAGGGAGGAAAGTGGGGGTGGGGTGGGGGGATGAATTGGGAGATTGGGACTGACATATATACACTAATATGTTTAAAATAGGTAACTAATAAGAACCTGCTGTAGAGCACAGGGAACTCCACTTCGCTGTACAGTAGAAGCTAATACAACATTGTAAAACAACTATACCCCAATTAAAAAAAAGTCTGGGGCAAAAAAATAACAAAGGAAAGTTTAGTACTTCATAAATCCAAAAAATAAAATCCTAAACAGTATCAAAATTTCAAGATCTACAAAATTCCTGTTGACAACAATAACAACAATGAAAACCAAATCAAAACAAAACAAAATCTCATTAGATCGGAAGGACTTGAAATGAAATGTGTGCTACGTGGGTCATCTCTTTAGGAACCACAAAATCAATTTCCCATAAGATAAAATAGTTTCAATCAAGCATTTTTTTCTTTTTTTTTAAAATTTATTTATTTATATTTATTTTTGCCTGCATTGAGCTTTTACTGCTGTGTGCAGGCTTTCTCTAGTTGCAGCGAACGGGAGCTACTCTTTGTCATGGTGCGCGGCCTTCTCATTGCAGTGGCTTCTCTTGTTGCAGACCACGGGCTGTAGGTGCATGGGCTTCTGTAGTTGTGGTGCACAGGCTCAGTAGTTGTGGCTTATGGGCTCTAGAGTGCAGACTCAGTAGTTGTGGTGCACGGGCTTAGGTGCTCCATGGTATGTGGGATCTTCCTGGACCAGAGCATGAACCTGTGTCCCCTGCATTGGCAGTCTGGTTCTTAACCACTGCACCACCAGGGAAGTCCCCAGTCAAGCATTTTTAATTAAACTAGTTTACAACAGAATCCCAACAGGACTAAACATAGTATTTATAGACACTTCTTAATAACTTAAAAATAGGTACAACAATTACACTTAGAATTCCACATTAAAACAAAAATCCTAAGATCCAGTAGGCTAAAGTGAGTTTTTATAAGTAGGAAATTCTGAAATGTTGGTCGTTCCTTGCTGATTACACCATGCAACTCTTTCAAGCATCATGAGAAGACAAACCAAGATTTAGAACATTCCTTTGGCTGAATTATGTCCTTGTAATTTGCCACACATCACTCAATTAAAACAAAAAGCCTTGAATTATTACAATAATAATCTGAATCTTTGACTTCAAGAAATGAATTCTGTCCTATGAAAATCATTAAAGCAAAAAGCAATAAATATGTTATAATATTTTTGAGACTAGGTCTTTAATAATCAACAACAGAAAATTCCCAGTTCAGAAACCAGCTTTTCAATACCCACTTCTATATTTAAAATGGATAACCAATAAGGACCTACTGTATAGCCCAGGGAACTCTGCTCAATGTTATGTGGCAGCCTGGATGGAAGGGGAGTTCAGGTGAGAATGGATACATGTATATGTATGGCTGAGTCACTTTGCTGTGCACCTGAAGCTATCACAACATTGTTAATTGGCTTTATTTTAATATAAAATTAAGTTAAAAAAAAATAAACCAGCTTTTCAAGAATAAAAAGAATCTACTTTTAAATATATTTTAAGTGTATCTTTCATTCTCAAAAACCAGAAAATATGTGAGCCTATAGCTATTGCTCTAGGTTCTGCAATGTTCCTTCAACATTCCTTCAGAGGATTTAAATGGATTTAATTTTTAATGGAATGAAATTTAATAAAACCGTTCTTCATTGCAAAATGCCCAGTAAGTGGAATTGCTACTGTAACACAAGCTTTCAGCTTTTCATCCAACTTTTCATTACTGAAGGATTTGATTAGTAGCACCTTTTTCAAGTCACCACTTTCATCCTTAAATATCAACTTTCTTCATTTCAACTTATTCTAACATCTTACCCAGCTCTTTCTCATTCCTAATCGTAGCAGCCCAGTTAATAATAAACATGATACAAAAGAGAAGTAACAAGTAGGTTCTGCAGATTCAAGAAAGCATGCCAAGTTGTGGATTTCTTCAGAGGACAATTTGAGTTATTGAATTCCAAACTCTCACCTCCTCTGTAATATCCCCCTCAGATTGTATACATCATCTAGCTAACCAGTCTAATTCCAAGGAATGCATTATCTTTCATGGCTGACCATTTGGTTTTGAACAGTACTAAAATGACTATTCAAAGAGACTCCTGGATTTACATAAAGAAAGTCTATTCTGTCTTCTCCAAGACAGCACTTACCATTTTTGTACAAAACTATGACATCTACCTACCCCCAAGTTACCTTCCCCTGTATTAAGAATTGGCATGTTCTTCAATTCCATTCCCTCACCTTTTCTTATCTGAGTATAGGCCAATTTGCCTATATCTCTCTTACAATGTGGCTTCCAGAACAAAATAAGTTTCAGACAGTCTGATCAGTGACAACAAAGATGGGGTTGCCACATCCCTATTGTAAATTCTATTCTTCTGGTTTAGCTCCTCAATATGGAATTTGCTTTTGGGGGAATGATATCAAATCGTTGTTTCATTTTGAATTTATAGTTAAAGTCTCTGGGCCTTTTTATCTGATGTGTTGTCAAGCTGGTCTCTTTAATACAGTATTTATCTTTTTGGACCTATATGAAGACATTTTCATTGTTTTCTTTTTTTTTTTTTTTTTTTTTGCGGTACGCGGGCCTCTCACTGTTGTGGCCTCTCCCATTGCGGAGCACAGGCTTCGGACGCGCAGGCTCAGTGGCCATGGCTCACGGGCCCAGCCGCTCCGCAGCATGTGGGATCTTCCCGGACCGGGACACGAACCCGTGTCCCCTGCATCAGCAGGCAGACTCTCAACCACTGCGCCACCAGGGAAGCCCTCATTGTTTTCTTTTGCACTAAAATTAACCCGCAAAAATAAAAACAGAAAAATACTTAAATAGCCACAGTTCCACTAATCTAAACATATCAAATCAACCATTTAAATTTTTCCCTTAAGTCTTTCCTATATGCTTAGTAGTACTCCTATCATACATACCATTTTGTTATTTCATTTTATATTATGTTGTATGTTTCCATATTTCTAATACATGGATTCCAAGATTTCTATTTAAATCTTCTGCAGAATTTTCCGTTAACATACCATGATTTCATTAAGCATTTCCAGTTATTACTATAAATAGTCCTACTTACTTCCCAGGATTTTAAGGTTAGATGAACTCCTCTATGAATCTACAGTAAAAAGTTCAAACTGCTTCCAAAATGGAAGGAGATGCATGTGCTAGGTTTCCCCTAACTCTGTAGGAATGACCATCCCAGGGAATACCCTCTAAGTGTTTAAGGATATCTTTGTTTCCCTCAAATTAATGGATGGATATTACAGATATTGGGTTTAACTTCTTAATTAGAAAATGAAGAGCAGTTATTCTCCCTTTCTACCTTATGCAAAATTCCCTAGCAGTGTCATGCAAGCATCTGTTTAACCTGGTCTCACCTTACCTTTCCTACTCTCCTGTCTTCCTCCAGGCACAGTTAATAACCTCTACCTGTGTGTTCCAATAGCCTTTGGTTCATGTGTCTGAGTAAGATATACAATTCATCACATTGTTCCATAATTGAACTCTACATCTTTGTCTCTTAGCTAGACTGAGATTTTCAAGGAAAGGATGAGGCCTTCATTTTTCTCTCACCAGTATGTACAAGTGTACCTGGCATAAAGAGTAAGTGTTTTGTGAAGGAACAGAGAAACATACCCATTCCATCTTGTCTGCAATGGTATTACCATTATAATGGTACCTGTTTTTTTTTAAGACACATCCCATTGATTATTATTAATGTGGAATATTTTTCCATGCTTATTCAATCGTTTAATCATCTGTTGTGTGATTGTCTATGTTCTTTGCCCATTTATATGTTGGGATAGGCCTTCATATTGCCATCATCAATCTGAATGTCCATTTTCATTCAACAAATGCTTATATCGCATTTATGATTTGCCAAGTGTTGCTCTAAGTGCTTGGCAAATATTAACCCATTTAATCCTTGCAAAAACCCTTTGAGATAGGTGCTATTAGAGGCATAGAGAAATTAACTCACTTGTCCAAAGTCACACAGCTAGTAAAGGGTAGAGCCCTTTACTAGGGACTTTAGAGTCCAGGGTCCTAATCCCTATATTATGCTATCCCTATTCATATTTTAAAATTAAATTTTGTAATATTAAATTATGTAAAATTAAATTTTGTAATATTGATTATTGTAATATAATCAATAACAAGTCTGTGGTTGTGCTATTTATTTTAGCTACTCTATTTTCAGTTGTACTAACATTCTGAAAATAACTTCAGTGTCCAGAGCTATCCAGACCAAAGCTGGATTATAATCTGGAACCCCGCTCCCTCAAATCAGTTGGTTGTTTTTAATGTTGATTTGCCTAGCCTGGCATCTGACACCCCAAAGTGGACCCCAGGTAGCCTCACACACTGATCCTTCCCTCCCCTGCCCCATGTGCAATCCTGATTGTGAAGATGTTATCTTTGTTTCCAGAATTTAATTCACTTTCCCTGCTAAGACTGAGACTCGTTTATCCATAGAACTGACTTTCTCCGTAGCTTTTTTTTTAATATAAATTTATTTATTTATTTTATTTATTTATTTTTGGCTGCGTTGGGTCTTCGTTGCTGTGCACGGGCTTTCTCTAGCTGCGGTGAGGGGGGCTACTCTTCGTTGCAGCGTTCAGGCTTCTCATTGCGGTGGCTTTTTGCCAGCCTCACTTGCTGGGAATTGTGCTGTTCCTCACCTGGACTTCCTGCTCACCACATTCCAGCCTCCTAAACTCTAGGAGGCAGATTGCCCCTTCCACTGAGAAACCCCCCACTGGCTCGTCCCAGGTATCAGACAGAACCCTGTGTCAGACAGTAAAACGTTTCCTTTGAGACTAAGGCCACCTCCCCTTTTGGGTGTCATGATCTTAAACTGCTACTTATACCCACAGAAAGCATAGAGTCTCTTAGAGTGTGAATGCTGACCCCCAGCCCCCAAAGCACAGCACAGACACAAGCCAAACTCCCACCCACACCCACCCCACACCTCAGCATCCTCTGCCAATTCTTGGCTTATTTCCCATTAGCCACTGCCCCTCTGTAGGGATTCCAGCTATCCTCACTGCATTGAGAGAATGTGTTAGTCTTCTTTACATTTTGTTCTCTTATTTCAAAGCTTAGAAAATTGCCAAGCCTTGGAAGACATTGGGACCGAAAGGTGAGTGTCAGGCTCTTCCTTTAAAATTTAATCTCATTCATTTGATTCATTAATCCACATTTCAGCATTCTTCTGAATATGAATTCTGTTTCTAATATATTCACATCAGCAAATTTATTATCTGAAACTTGTTTAAAAATGTCTCTTGTATTTCATTCCACTTACTCTCGTCATATACAAGACCACTCACATATACGCAGGGTCACCTGTCTCATTTGAACACCTAAGGATCCACAAAGCTGTAATATAATCCAGTCTACATTTCACTCTCCTGTCCATTATGTTGCCATAAGAGACTGCAAAATGCCATCCTGAAATCCAGGTAGATTGTTTACACAGATTTGCCTGATAAAACAATGTATTTGGGTTAAGGAAGGAAAAGATGACCCTAGGGATTTTGTGATATGTGTTTGATTTTTTTTATCTTAATTGTATTTCTCTTCCATATTCAGAAGTTGTGAAGTTGATGTGGGATATCCCTAAATGGCTATGAACTTCATTCCAACCTAATAGTCCCTGCAGGTTTCAGAAGTAAGGCTATCTACTACTAAGGTACCTTGTATTATATTCTCTTAAAGTTCCCCTAAGTCTGGTAATTTTTCTCAGGAGAACCATAAATATTTCAGAAAGTAGAAGTGACAGGTACTTACTGGGTTCATCAGATATTTCTTGATTACTAGATTTGAATAAAATAGCTTTCCAGTAAGTATTATAAGTAGACAGCTGATTTCTTTACAGTCATCAAGAAATAGTAGGAATTATTTTGAGAAGAATACAATGGAGGGCTTTTATAAAAAATAATTTTGTTGCTTTCACAATTGAGCTATTTCCATTGTTTATAAAGATAGAACTCTTCCCATTTTATCTCAGGTGCCTTCTGTCTTCATACAAAAGACCCTCACCACTTCTAGTCCATCATTTCATTAACCTATTTAAAGTTGATTTCAAGTGACACAGAGTTTACTTGAAGCACAAAGTTCCAGACACCTTTAACTAACAGTTCAGTGTTCTAATCACTTACAAAATTCAAATTCTGCCTCAGACGTTATTTTGTATTACAAAATGATTTTTCAATGGCTCATTTATAAGAAAGTTGTTTCATAGCCATGATCTTAAAATTTGGAATGAAAGTCCTAAAATGATTACATGTAAAAAATTCCATCCTGTCCAATGTTAACCCTAGCAACAGGGCAACCATAATAGAAATGAAAGCCTTATGAAATTCTTAACATTTTCTCATTGCTCTGGGGATTTTCTTAGCTGAATGCATATATATACGTAATTTTAAATTAGTGCTTTCCCTTAGCAAGTTCTCATATATTTTTTAGTGTCCCAGAGCTAGAATTGTTAGTTCAACTCCTCACCATTCTGAAAAGAAAGTCTGATATAGGTTTCTATTTTTAGGCTTATGTGGTTTTAGGACAAATTTACCTTACTGGTCCTGACTTTTGGTAATCTCTCATTCCAGAGAACAAGAATGAAAAGAATGAACATTTTGTAATTAGGAAATTCAGTAAATACCCTCAATGAATACTAGAAAGTATAAAATGAAAAAAACTACTACTAGTTTTGATTCCTTAAACGCAGTATTGTGGGGTTTTTTTTTTTTTCAGTGATTTACTGGCAACACCAAGTGAGCAACTGTTTCCCATATGAAAGGCATCCTTTAACATGTCATCCAAAGTAACAGGTTCAAAACCTAATCTCTCTGCTTTAACTATCAAGTACTATTTTGTTTGTATGTTTTGTGTAGTACGTGGAATCCTAACCATTTTCCTTCAAAATCCAATCATAAAAATAAACAAGCAGCATATACGACTACCTCTGTAGTCACATATACTTGAGCTCAGTTTTGTAATGCTTATAAATGGGCAATTAACACCTTTGCATACTTAGCTAAAGAGCTAGTTTAATTGTGATGTTAATCATCTATCTTTTGTCCTAATCCATTTTATTTTAATGTAGGCATTAAGCAAAGAAATAAAATGACAACCTGTAGTCAGAGAGATACCTGTGGATACTTAGAAAACATTAATGTCTTCATTTATTTGTATTACAGGGTAAGGAGTGCAATGGAAAATGTTAAATTCCTATGTTGTGATGAGTCAGTTTTGCTCTGTGGCAATACAAATAACTGAATAAAGCAAATTTGTCCTTTGCTGTATGCTGACAGGATTACCACGTGATCATACACCATAATTAGTGACACTCCACACTCTCAGGAATCTTAAAGTGTGGAAAGCAAATGGAAAAAGAGTATTATCTAATGCACCAACAATTCAAATGCACATGTGATAAAATGGTTGCTTTTAGTACAGCACGCATGGAATGAGGTCTTCAGAATTTGTCAGTAGCAGGTGTTGGATATATAAATATACATCCAGAACTGTACGTTTGGCCTCTCTCTGTTTCCTGTTCTCTGTTACTTCTCTTGGTTAAGCCACTGACCTTATGGCTTATGTGAGAATAACTTACCAGAAGCGACTCACGTTCTTCAGATTAGAATAACAAATGTGTATTGTTTTTTGCTACCATCTAGTCCACTTAGAGTACCTCTTTTAAGATGGATGAATTCGGAAATAGATGGCTTTTTCAGCTATAAGAGCTCCGTCTATTTGATTATGTTGAACATAGAATTAATTGCCTAGTATACAATCTTCTAATTAAAAGCTCTATGGAAAAAATACATTGTGTGCAGTATACTTTTAACAAATTTACTTATAGACACCTGAGGGTCATCATCTGCTCCTAAAGGAGAGATTTTGCGAAGTTTGAGAAACATCTGTTTAGTCAAATGTTCAGTCTTCTAGCTTCCAAGACCAACTTTAAGTCCCTGATATGGTTTTATATTTCAAGGTAACTGATCAGGCATTTAGGGGCAAGTTGTTCCTCTTGGACTTCCTCAGCTGTATAAGGGACATGATTCACCTTGCCTATAATTGACATATATCCTAGGTAGTGGCTTCCCTTTCTGATTGCAGACCTTAGCCAAATATGCAATCCAAAGGCTTACAAAATGCTTGCCCCACGCACATAGACTACATAATAAAATAGACATTTCCGCATTTGGTTCATTTTGAAGAACTGGAACATCGCTTTATAATCCATCCTGCTATACTACATGCTTAGTGATTGATGAGACTAACTTCAAAGATGTAACCCTGCAAAGAAACTTCCAAATAAATTTTAATCAACAAGCTCGAGCTAGGTTGCTAGTGCCCCAGAGCAAGATCAGATCTACTTGCTTACAACACATGCAGCATCTAGGCTAGAGTCTGGCACGTAGCAGGATGTCAGGAAAGGTATTTGGTTTGTCTACTAGGTGAAATCGATGGACTGGCCAGTTGTAGTTATGACTGAACCACTCAGCAATCCCATCATTAGAGGTTCTTCCAAGACTAATGAGAATCATCATTGGCCTACAAAAGGCAAAATCCAAGGGTTCCACCTGAGATTCCACCTCAGATAGAAGAGAAACCGTATGATTTGCTCATGCCTTTAACTGGTTTCTGAATGGTCCAGTCTCCTACTAATGATATGGTAAATCAGACCAGATTATAACAGAACCTCTGGTTCTAACAAAATTACTTGTCCTGTATCAACCTGTATAAACATGGCTTATAACTAACCTCAGAAATTAAAAAGGTCTCCACAAGCTCAACAGTAACACTATTTTGTGATCATCACAATGATATTTTAGGGCTTCCTTGGTGGCGCAGTGGTTGAGAGTCCGCCTGCCGATGCAGGGGACGCAGGTTCATGCCCCGGTCCAGGAGGATCCCATATGCCGCAGAGCAGCTGGGCCCGTGAGCCATGGCCGCTGGGCCTGCGCGTCTGGAGCCTGTGCTCTGCAACGGGAGAGGCCACAACAGTGAGAGGCCTGCGAACTGCCAAAAAAAAAAAAAAAAAAGGTACTTTATAGAAAATAAATAGAAAAATACTTTTTTCATAGAAAAAATACTTTTTATAGAAAAATACTTTTATCTTTATAGAAGAATACTTTTATAGAAAAATACTTTTATTTCAACTCACAGGAAAATTAAGATATCATATGATCACAGTCATGTTTTTTAATGATTAGAAAACTATATCAGAAGGAAAGACACCAAAATAACAAGTGATTATCTCTGGGTGTTAGGATTTTTGGTGAGTATTTTCTTATTTCTTCTTTCCCATATCGTCCAAATTTTCTACAATAAACAGGTACTATATGTGTAATTCTAAAACTTTTATGTTTAAACTGTTACCAAATTGCTATTCATGTTTCACTTATTTCATTTCCAGATAACTGTTCAGTTCACCTCTGCAGCTTAATTAAGACCTAAATTTTCACAAATGGCTGGGATAAGAACATAATTTTATTTGAATGAATGTTTGTCAATGCTTTTCTGCAAACAGAAAGAAAAGCCTGAGCTAGAACTTGTCGTCACACACAAAAAAATGAATGCCACTTAGAAAAGTCAATCTATTTGTTATTCGTTTTTAAAAGAAAGGCGTATGGATATCTCATCTGTATTCTGTTTCCCAAGGTTAACCTGAATTCATGGTGAACAGTAACTAAAACTTAGTGTGGTGTGCCTGGTGAAGAATCATAAGAATTGCTTTTATTATTATTTTTAGAAAAGGAATTTCCATTTGAGGTTGCTGAAAGTTTCAGTTCCTAGAGTTGAAAATATCAGTTAAGTTTGGTAACAAATTCCCTTTGTTTTGGGAAATTCACCAGGAAGGAACTTTTAGTTACACATAGAATTACCTCCCATTGTTCCTGGAGAGACTTGGGAAGTCACCATAAATCTGAATGTAGTTTCTACGGAATAAATCCTTATTCTGTCAGGTAGATGCAAATGGCTGCATTTTCATGCAGACTGTGTCTTTGCAGGTTAGTGAACTGTTTTCCCCAAATATGGATTTACACTGGATATGAGTGCCCTCCACGTAGCAAGACTGAACTATCCCAAATTTGGGAAATATATTTTCAACTAGTATTGTGATTGTACCATCTGAGCCTTCACTGTCAGCTATGCCCTGCTTCTTCTGCTAAAGGAATGGGAGTTTCCAATGTCTGTCTAGCTGGGGCAAGAATGGGCGGGCCTGGGCCTTGGGGAAGGAGAGATACTCCTTGAGATATGGAGCTAAAGAAGTAGGGAGCCAGGGCTTCCCTGGTGGCTCAGTGGTTAAGAATCCGCCCGCCAATGCAGGGGACACGGGTTTGAGCCCTGGGCCGGAAAGATGCCACATGCCGTGGAGCAACTAGGCCCGTGTGCCACGACTACTGAGCCTGTGCTCTAGAGCCCACAAACCCCAACCACTGAAGCCTGTGTGCCTACAGCCCGTGCTCCACAACAACAGGAGCCACCGCAATGAGAAGCCCGCGCATCACAATGAAGAGTAGCACCCGCTCGCCACAACTAGAGAAAGCTGCACGCAGCAACGAAGACCCAATGCAGCCAAAAATAAATAAAATAAATGATTTTTTTTTTTTTTAAAGAAGAAGAAGTAGGGAGCCTGAAGTGAAGGAACGTGGAGATTTCTACTTGGCTGGAGTAGTAGACTAGCTTCCAGACACACAAGAATCTGCAGGGGGCGGGGCTAGAACCCCGACACTGGGTTCAAACCTCCAGGTAAATCACTTCAGCACCAGAGAGTATTATTTCCCAAAGATTCAGTAAAGCCTTACTGAACATCATTGCCCTGCACCTCAAAGGGATTTTGAAGGGTTCAGAGAAAGATGTATCTGCACTTAGAGAAAATTGACCTTGCATGTGCAGTGTTAAGTCTGACCAGAAATAGTCGCAGGTGACTTGGAAAACCCTGGAGTTCCGAGTGGTCATCTGGGTGGGTTCGAGAGATGTGGAAGCATTCCCTAGTGATTCCCAGGACTACGTGAGGAGAGGAGTCCTAGGAAAGAGGTTGCAGACTTCAACATTCTGGGCGAGTAGGAAACACCAATCGTTATGGCTTGAATAGTCAAATAAACGTGACCCCAAGCTAGGGAAGAGAGGTGTGTTGCCTATGCACGTATAATCCAGTCTTTATATTATATCAAAACACAGAGACTTTTAGTCAATCAGATGACCCATTTTGAGTTCTCAGTTGCTTCACTTAAAAAAAAAACAAAAGTTTTCCATATTGTTTTCAGTTCTACCTAATTCCTGATACTTTCCTCTCTGGCTTCACTAAGAGATTGTCATTCCATTCTTATTGTTAGAAAGTTCTTTCTTATACCTTCCTCTCCCCCAAGCTAACATTCCCCTCTTATGTATATGGAGAGAATTGTGCCGTCTACTGCAAAGAACACATCAAATTGCTTCAGAAAATAAGATAGAATAAGTCAAACTTACATTCCTGAAGGGCTACCGGAGGAGTCCATAAATGATCCAAATCCTGTTAAAAGCCTCGGCACACTCCCAAGGACAGTGGCCTGAATCACTTCTCAGGATCCTGTATGAGCATTAGGGCTCCTACTGCATGGTTTTCATGAAAACAGTCTTGTTTACCACGTCCAGGAGAGTCTAGCCCTGACGTGGAGGCAAGGTAAACAGCAGCAAGTGACTAAGAACCGCTGAGGCAGGGGAAGCATCCAGACTCCTTGTTCATGTTGTTGACCAGACTGGCTTCTCATACTTCTTGAAGAGCTGAGGCAGGCTCCTTCATTATCGTCCACCAACACCTGGGAGCCATTCCTCTGCATCACCTGTCAGGTGGGGACCGGAACCGTCTCAATTTCTCCACCGTATCCTCAAACTAGGTAGCCGGGAGAGTCCTACAAGCTGCTATTAATTGGGGGTGGGAGGCATACAGGGGAGTTGCTTTCTCCTTCAGGGCTTTATGGATGAGACAGGGGCAGTCATGGGTGTGTAGGAACCCTCCGTTCTGCTCTTGCCTTCTTGTCTCAGGGACAATGGCTTCCCTCACAACGCCTAGTCCAACCCCTTAAGGGCCTAAGGCTGGGATCCAAATAATCAGAGTGCAGTTCAGCAATGAGAGTTCTGGGACTGGGCCAAGACACAGAGGTCAGTGACCCCTTAGCAGCTCAACATTAGGAGAAATTCAAGTCCAAGCTGAGGACCAAGGCAGGTGAACTAAGAACCAGGAGCCATGTTGGGCAGGATGGCTGACTGGGAGGTGAGCAGGTGAGAGGGCAGAGGAGAGCAGGGAGGGCGAGACTGCTGGGCCCAGAGCAGCTTGGTGGGAGGGAGTGCAGCTCCGAGCCCCCTTGGCTTGGACCATTGCACCCGCAAGTCTTTAAAATGAATGATTGCACCTGACATCAATTATCCAGTTGGAGGGGTAGTGACTGAATCTGGGAGCCTCTGAGGGCTTTCTAAGGCCCCTCAGGCACAGACTGCCAGAAGTTAGCCCTCTTCCCCAGAACACAAGGATGGCTGCCACAGGAACACATAACCCAAGGATGTACCTCCTTCTAGGGGCTGAGACAAGCCCTGGTGCCTCCTAGTTAGGGACTGTCACTGCTTCCCGCTCTGTGAGGCCTGGAGCACCGCTTCTTCAGGTGTAAGGAGACTTCCTGTGCGGAAACAGCCGGTGTTTGTGTGTCACCCCAACAGTACGCTTTCTTTTCTCTTTCGAGACCCACTCATTCATCTCACACTTATTTTCCTTTCGCTCTGCCCTTCACCTCCACTTCCTGATAATTTTTTTCTCTATCTTTATGCTTTCCTTCTTGACTTGTTTCTTTCATCTTGTCAAGATGCACTTTATTCCTCCTAACGAATGGAAGGATACTAGTCTGAATTCAGAGTACAAATAACCCCAAGCCCAGACGCAGGCCAGCCCACGCTCAGAGGATGCCTGTACCCTCACCTCCACGGGCCCATGCTTCCTGAATCCCAGTCTCTGGGGATAGGATCGAGGCCTCTCCTTGGAAGCAAAACCAGCAGGTGAGCCTTGAGAAACCCTTGCATCAATGCCGCCTCCTTCTAGGGCAGGGACTCTGTCCTTTTCATCTTTGTCACTCGGTCCCCAGAACAGTGTTTAATAAAAAGTAGGTGCTCAGTAACTTCTTGTTGAAAGAAGAACTAAACTAATGGCCAAATTGAATAAATAATGAGTATCATTATCAGCCCTGGGCGAAACAGTAAAAATGTATTCAGTTTTTCAGCTTATTGCATTTAGCAAATTTTGCCTGTCATCCCAAAGCACCAACGCCTTCCATTATACCCTTGACCTCAGTGATCCTAATAAAAGGTTCCATTGAGTCCTTATCCCACAAACCAAACATGTTGATTCGGTAATTTTCTTTTCAAAAATTTTACTAAAACATAATTGCTCATTTTCTCTTCATCTAGGGTCTCTGTGCCTTTTATGATGACAGCTCCCTAATATGATAAATAAATATGTATATTTGGTAATTGTTTAAGGGTAAAAGAGTTTCCTGAGAGCATTCTCTCTCTCCTTTTAGGCCTTGTGGATTCATTTGAATAGTGTTTTCAGAAAACATGGGTATCCAATGTCTTTGCCCTGATCCCCTGGTGAGACCCGGATAACAAAGGCTGCAGGCTTCCTGGGAGGAAACCTCAGCAAAAAAAATTGGGAAATTTTATTGGATAAAATAAAGTATTTGATTTGTAGCACCTGCTATAAATAAGAAAATGGCCTTTGCAACTTTTGTTGATTTTTTTTTAAAGACGCTTACTACTATGGTTATTCTCAATATTTCTCATATATTTAAAGCTAAGCATGCATTTCATGTTATGGTTTATAAAATAAATATTAAGCTGGGAAGAGAAATCTTTTACTTTTGAAAAAAATGACTATTAAAATCTTATTAATTACAAAGTGAATTTTCATCTTTTGTTTTAGCCATCAAGGAATTTTTAATATGGTTTATAGTTTTAAAATTCTATAAATATATGATATTTTTATATAGGCCTGAATGCTGCATCACTTTTTCCAACAGGGCAAAAAAAGTGTGTTTTAAAAAATATAAACCCATCTAAATAAATATGAACTAAAATTTATCCTTGATGAAGAAGACTGTGAAATAAGAATAAGTGAGCCAGGTTACTAAAACTCAAAATTCAAAAGGTAGGCCAAAAAATAAGATAATAATGAAATTAGAAAGCTGCTAACATGTTGAGACAGAAGTTTGGGATCACCAATGGATCCCAGTGGAAAGAACAATCAAGAAAGCTTATGGTCATGAAAAGATGCTCAACACCATTAATCATCAGGGAAATGCAAATCAAAACCACAATGAGATGTCACCCACACGTGTCAGAATGGCCATCATCAAAAAGAACAAATGCTGGTAAGGATGTGGAGAAAAGGAAGTCCTCATACCCTGTTGGTGGGAATGTAAACTTCTGCAGCCACTGTGGAAAACAGTATGGAGATTTCTCAAAAAACTAGAAATAGAACTACAATATGACCCAGCAATTCTACCCCTGGGTATATATCAAAAAAAACAAAAAACAAAAACACCCGAAAACACTAATTCAAAAAGATACAAGTACCACAATGTTCATAGCACCATTATTTACAATTGCCAAGATATGGAAGCAACCTAAATGTCTATCAACAGATGAGTGGATAAAGAAAATGTGGCATGCATATATATATATATATATATATATATAAAGTAATACTACTCAGCCATAAAAAATAATGAAAATTTTCTATTTGCAACAACATGGATGGACATGAAGGGTATTATGCTAAGTGAAATAAGTCAGACAGAAAGACAAATACTATATGATATCACTTCTATGTGGAATCTAAAAAAATACAACAAACTAGTGACTGTAACAAAACAGAAACAGACTCACAGATATAGAGAGCAAAAACTAGTGGTTACCAGTGGGGAGAGGGAAGAGGGGGGCAATATAGGGGTGGGGGATTAAGAAGTATAAAATAAATAAGCTAGGGGCTTTCCTGGTGGTGCAGTGGTTGAGAGTCCGCCTGCCACTGCAGGGGACACGGGTTCGTGCCCCGGTCCGGGAAGATCCCACATGCCGCGGAGCGGCTGGGCCCGTGAGCCATGGCCGCTGAGCCTGCGTGTCTGGAGCCTGTGCTCCACAACGGGAGAGGCCACAACAGTGAGAGGCCCGGGTACTGCAAAAAATAATAATAATAATAATAAATAAATAAGCTACAAGGGCATACTGTACAACATGAGGAATATAGCCAATATTTTATAACTATAAATGAACTATAACCTTTATAAATTGTGGGGGACTTCCCTGGGGGTCCAGTGGGTGAAAGACTCCATGCTCCCAATGCAGTGAGCCCGGGTTCGATCCCTAGTTGGAGAACTAGATCCTGAATGCATGCTGCAACTAAGAAGTCCGTGTGCTGCAACTAAAGATCCTTCATGCCACAACGAAGATCCCGAATGCCACAACTAGACCCGGCACAGCCAAAATAAATAAATAAATAAAATAAATAAATAAATAAATAAATATTTTCAAAAGTAAAAAATAAATAAAAATTGTGAATCACTATGTTGTACACCTGAACCTTATATAACATTGTACAACAACTATACCTTAATAAAAAAAAAAAGAGAGAGAGCTTATGGAATTCATTTCTCGAATCTTCATTAAAAAAAGAGACTTTCCCTAGTGTGGAATGACTTACATGGATTGTTATCAGAAGGCAAGAGCATGTACTAGATAAACATTTGAGTATCTTTGGCCCAACAGGCCTTTCTTCCTATTCCTGTGGTCCTGGTATTTCAAACTAGATCGTTAAATTATTTTTTTTCTGTACTATAAAGCATTGACATATATACACTAGCAAATGTAAAATAGATAGCTAGCAGGAAGCAGCTGCATAGCGTAGGGAGATCAGCTCGGTGCTTTGTGACCATCTAGAGGGGTGAGATAGGGAGAGTGGGAGGGAGACGCAAGAGGGAGGGGATATGGGGATATACGTATACATATAGTTGATTCACTTTGTTGTACAGCAGAAACTAAGACAACATTGTAAAGCAATTATACACCAGTAAAGATGTTAAAAAGATGTTAAAAGAAACAACATACATTTTAAATTTAGTGTCCAAGCTTTGGTGATAGTCAACTAAATTTAAATCCATAAATTATTTTACTTGCAGTTAGACCACATGAAGTTTGGTTCTTCTGAGCATGGTTTGAGGGGTTCGGTTTCTGACCCTGTGACAGTGTTGGTGGACACTGTTTCTTTAAATATAATGGAGCTACATTGAACACAATAGTCTGTACTTAGAGTTTTATTTTTCTCAGGCTCCCATAGAAATAACTCCTAAGAAGAAGGCAACATCCAATAACAAAAAGACTAGGAAAATGGACTCCAGGTTCACATATAGGAAACATACACAGCATTCAAGACCGAATGTGTTCAATACACATAAAAAATATATCTTCTATCTTATTAAGGAAAAAAGAAAATAACTTAGCAGAAATGTACACCTGACTGTTTCCATGACAAGCATGGTGTATGCTCTCTTCCAATCACTAGCTCAGCTCTGAATGAGGACTTGCAAGGGTTGAGGCGGGGCCACCCTGGAGAGGCACTACAATCCTTGTCACATGATATTCTGTTGCCACAGAGTCCACAAGCGGTTGCGGTGGAAGGCAACATACTGTAAAACGCACTAATGCAGAAGTATGTGTAAGGCATTATAGGAATGTGGAGGCTAAGTATGCAGCTCAGCTTGTGAAGACACAGGGGCAGGGGCTGAGGCTCTCAAGTGTTCTGCTTGTACACATCCTGCTGAGGATTTGGACTTAATCCTGAAGATAATGAGATTTCTTTAGAGAGTTTGACATGGAAGGGTCTGATCAGAACACTCTTCTAGAAAAATCACTTTGGTACCCAGGTAGAAGACAGATTCGAGAGCATTGAGGGTGGAAACAGGGAGATGAGTTAAGAGGCTATCCAGGAGAGAAATGGCGATGGTGCTTGAAAATTTCTTTGTACAACTGAGCCTCAAAACCTATTTCTGTGTCAGTCAGGATAAGTTAGATGATATTGTAAAAGCAAATCACCCAAGGTTTTAGCGACTTAAATACAGTAAAGGTGAATTACTCCTCTAGGCTATATATCCGTTGTGGGTCAGCTGGGAGGGCCATGTTACTCCAGTGCAGGGACCCGCTCACAGACTAGCTGCCACGTGAAGCACTGCCTGGTGCTGTGGCAAACAGAAGGAAAAAGGTGGCCAAGTGTGCAGTGACTCTTAAAGTTTCCTGCCAGAAGTGATATATCCTATAGCTACTCAGTTCACGAGCCAGAGAAGGTCCCATGGCCACACCCAACTTCAGAAGGGCAGGGAAGTGCATCCCTACCATGTGCCTGGAGCCCAGGGGCTGGGGGAGAGTGAAATGTTTGGAAAAGAGCACTAATGGTGACACTTTCTAGTCTATAATCATTATCGAAGAAGACTCATTGCCAGTTATATGTGGATCCATGAGAAGAATAGACCCTAAAAGGGCTGCCTATAGACCTTAATGGTCTTTCAGTCTCCACCATTTGGTTTAATAGTATGTTTAGTTCATTCAGGGAAAGAATACTTTTCATTATTATTTGCCCACTGTGTAATCCAGGTACCCTCTTTCTCCCTAGCCCAACAACAGGAATCCCACCTCATTTCAAGCTTGCTTTATTCACTCAACAAATATTGACTATCTACCACATGCCAGGCACTAGGGATATAGAAATGAACAAGGCAGACATCAGACAACATCCGTATCATATGGCTTAAGGTCTATCAGGAAAAATAGAAATTAAATAATTACACAAACAATTATTTACTTATTGTTGCAATAAGAACTGGGAAGGCAAATATAATGTGCAATGAAAATCTAAGAATGGGGGACAGTTTGGAGGGTGAGAGGCATCAGCTGGCTGGAAAGTGGGTCAGGTAAAAGTCCAGTCCAGGGAATGGTTACAGGCAGAGAGAAATGCTTGTAGGAAAGCCATTAGTATTCGAGAGGGAACTGAAATAAATCCAGCATGGCTGGGGCATAGTAAGCAACAGAAAGAGGCAGGGGGCTGGAGTTGGGACAGGAATGAGATCACAGAGGTTGTCATAGAACAAATTAAGGAGATGGCACTTTACACTAAAAGCAGCAGGAAATGATTGAAGTTTTAGGCAGGGGGATGACATCACCCTCATACAGACATATGAGGGCTGCTCAAAAGGAAATTTACAAGAGGAATTAATGTGTTGGACACCATAGTGGCTCATTCATCTTCTTCAAGTCTTTCTTTTTTTTTTTTGGCCACTGGATCTTAGTTCCCCCACCAGGGATCAAACCCGCACGCGCTGCATTGGAAGCACGGAGTCCAAACCACTGGACCACCAGGGAAGTCCCATCTTCCTCAAGTCTTTACTTATATGTTCCTCCTCCATAAACCCGCCACCTTTTACCACCCTTTCTAAGATTACAGCCCCATCTTCCCACATTAGCCTCCAGATACCACTTGCTCTTCTCTTTCTCCGTTGCACTTGTCCCTTTCTAACATTTTGATAATTAACTTATTTATTAGTTTATTTTCTGTCTTCTCTTCTAGAATGTAAGCTCCACTGGGGCAAGGATTTTTTTTCCTAGCAAGTGCCTGCCACATGGATTCTCAACAGATATTTGTTGCGTTAATGGCATATCACATTATTATTTAAAGCTATATTGTAAGATGGCATATCTACCAGTGTTTATGCTTAATATACTTTGTTTAAAATAACTGTTTCCTAACTAGGCAAAGCATGGATGGTGATTTGATCCTTGAAAATTGTTGCTGCAGCAGAAATGCATCATCTCCTTACTCAAGTGTATGGAAGAATGTTTTTAGTTGATCAAATATCAAAACACTGAGCAAATTTTAGGAAGAAAAGATTATGAAACATGGTCAGGAATCATGAGTCACTGTGACAGCTTAGCTATTTTACAATGTTGCTACATATAACAATCAAAATATTCTGCTGTGCTGACTAAATCATAGTATTTTCACAACACAGGAGTGATTAACCCTTTAAACCTACTTTTGAAACATGATTGTAGCCTTACTTGAAGGTGTTTTAAGGACTAATATGCAGGTGGCAAAGTATAGCTTGTGACAATGTCTAGAATTCCTTGGAGAAAAGCCAGCTGAGTTGCAAACAGGGCTGGGAATTCTCCCTTTAATTTCCCTGTGTATCTGACCTCATATAATCAGAGGGATCTGAAGAGTTTCCAAGCTTATTTCACCAATAAAATTTTCCAGGAAAAATCATTTCCATTGTCAATGTCATTACTACCCATGATTTCCCATTCATTCATTTATTAAACTCATTTAATGAACATCTATTACATTTTTGGCACCATGGTAGATATTGGTCCATTCATTTATTAGCTCAGTCATCAAATATTTATCTGTATTGAGGAGAGACACAGCTTTTAAGAGGTAAAATGGGACAATTGTATAGTCAGGAAATTATTTGTAAAATAAAATGAGAAGGCTTAGGTAAATAGAGGAAGATATATTTAACTTTTTTTAAAAAAAAACACATTCAGTTAGCTCCAGTTTTAAAAGTTATTTTGGCCAAAAGCAAGACCATGAGATTATAATTGGAAATCTTCTTTGCATTAAACATATATAGATATGTTAAACCAAATATAAACACCAAAAATAATTATATTACTTCATTTATATGTCTAGCACTATATAGAAATATGATTGCATATTATTGTCTACTTTCTAAACTACTTGAAGACAGCTTTCACATGAAACTATAGTGCAAGATAATAAGACTAAAGTAAGGCAGAGTTCTCACTGAGCTTGGTTTCTTGCCTATGCACCCATTTTTGGAAATGGGGTTCTTTTATTCATCTTTTGCAGAATGAGTGTTATTCCAAGTCTGAATCAGTGGGTAGTATTAAAGAATGACTTTTAATCCCTGCTCTACAATTTCTCTTTCTAGCACTCCTGCCCCTGCCCTTGACCTGCTAACTGGGTTCTGCTTCCTCATAACACACTTGCCTGGATAACTAGGTATTGCCTGATTGGTCCTAGGCTCACCAAGGTTAATGAACACCAAGCATTTTCTGGCATGTTGAATGTTACCCTAATATGTGCAATTTGGTCGTAGACACCTGCACCTCAAGCACTAGAGATGAGCTGAGATTCATATCCTTTTTTTTTTCATCCTTCTGTACCTAGATCAGCCTGAATAAAGCACCCAAAATATATGCTTTCAACAACAATTAAAGCAATCTATTCTACATAAACTTGTTCATAGTTAATAAAAATGGACATAGCTTGTGGCAGAATATTCTTTCACACATGTAAGAAAATCATTCATTCCACTAGCCCAAGAGATCCCTCAAGATTATGAAGGTGGGCTGTGTTATTTTAGTTCTCAAATAATTCTGCTATCTGCTACTCTTGAAGTTTCCATGTAGGAAGGAATTTCCAGGCCATGGAATGAGCACATCTCTACTGACCTGATCTCAGTCAAGCCTCTGCGAGGTATCCCTACCGCAATTAAGACCTTTCATCAACTCTGTGGAGTCAGAGGTCCCAGGGCAGTGTTTGAAGACAGATACTTTGGTTTCCTGAATCAAGGAGGCCAAGATGAAGCTGGCCAAGTTTAGAATGGGTGAGTTATCAAGCTCCAGAGGTATGGGTCTAACTTTCCTGATGCCAGTAACACTTAAACCTATCATAAATGTCACCCAGCCTTTGAGATGGTCACTAGGGAGAACAAAGGGGCAACAGAGAGTCTGCAGCAATGAGTTCCTTGACTGTGGACAGACCCCTGACATTAAATGATTCTGCTACACGCAGCTGTATGAAATGAAGCAGATGAGGACTTGGAAATGCCTCCACCACTGCCAGCGAAGCTCAGACAACTGCAACTAGAGAAAGCACCAGATGTGGTTGGGTTTTTTTTTTGTTTTTTTTTGCGGTACGCGGGCCTCTCACTGTCGTGGCCTCTCCTGTTGCGGAGCACAGGCTCCGGACACGCAGGCTCAGCGGCCATGGCTCACAGGCCCAGCCGCTCCGCGGCATGTGGGATCTTCCCGGACCAGGGCACGAACCCATGTCCCCTGCATCGGCAGGCGGACTCTCAACCACTGCACCACCAGGGAAGCCCACCAGATGTGTTTTAAGGGCTTATTATGCCTAGTAAGTGGCAAGGCTGTGGGCTATGAGGGGATTATAGCCCGTGAAAGATGATGTACTTAAGTGAATATAATCACCATTAAGGGTTTATAAGCAAGAGATTGTGTATCTGAGGCAGGTCTCAAACAGAAGCAGCCACACAAACCATGACTATAGTTGGAAATTCATCAACAATATTTATATGCATAGTTCAGACAGGGCTATGGCTCCCTAATAAGGACTGATTGGTAATGACAATCAATAATATCTCCAAATGCAAAGGACAACAACCGGCAATAAACCACACAGCTGCCAAATAATGTCCCTCACTGGACAGCACCAGGCTAAGGGCTAAAGCCCCCAACAAAACTTCAAAGACCAAACAATAGTATGTGTTATCCGAAAGAAATGTATATCTTCAAAATTTTGCTGCTGACTAATGAGAAATATTTTGATGTCCC
The DNA here is from genome assembly GCF_000442215.2 of Lipotes vexillifer. Classification (NCBI taxonomy): domain Eukaryota; kingdom Metazoa; phylum Chordata; class Mammalia; order Artiodactyla; family Lipotidae; genus Lipotes; species Lipotes vexillifer. The sequence goes on along the minus strand of NW_006769725.1, from coordinate 2,223,953 downwards.
TAGGTAACAAAGCTACATAAATACTAAGTTTATTGACTTATTTATTTGATTCCTATTTTATTGCCTATGCCCATGAAACGGAAGCTTTAGGGTTTTCTTGTATGTCAATGTTCACACTTTCTTATCAGCAACATCCTGAGTGAACTTGACAGGGGCTGTAGAATAAAGTCAGTAACAATGGAAACAAATTGGCTGTCTCTCCACATCTAGCAGATATAAAAGATGCACCACTGACACTGATTCAGGTGTCATTAAATCAAATGCACATCTCTGGTGATACCCATCTAGAAGCATCTGAAACAGAGACATAACAAGCCCCCAAGTCCACGAGTGATGAACGATGATGCCAGAGAATTTCAAGTTTTGTTCTTATGAATACACCTAAAATAATTCACAATAATAGAATTAATCCAGTTTTAAGTTGAATAAGACAAAAATTTAAGGTTAGGACATACACTGATCAAGTCAATAATGGCCATAAATTTGGGGAAGCACAACAATCAACTCATTCTTTTTTTTAATTAATTTTTATTGGAGTACAGTTAATTTACAATGTTGTGCTAGTTTGGGGTATACAGCAAAGTGAATCCAGTATACATATACATATATCCAAAGAGCTGGCACTCTGGCATTATTTTTTTTACCTGTCTTCCTCCTTAAAAGCGAAAATGTGATCCTTAATTGAGAAGTTGGTTCTCCAAACTAACATTTTTTTAAAAAGGAAATTATATATTTTGTTTCATTATACTTGTATTTGGAGTTTAACTTGGGAACTTTCTAACATGAGGCTAACATGAGTATTTGAATAAACTATAAATGTAGAGACTTCTAATTTTCTAAACCTTCCATGACAGTCCTCTGTCCTATGTAATGACATCCACATGCCTGAAGCATAAGCCCCTGGACAAAGGAAAGCACCTGAGGCAAGTAGAAACAAAATTCAATATTGTTAAATGCATTATGTGCTAGAAAGAGTAAGGCCTTACTTGTTCCAGCCAAAATTAGTTTAAACAGTATCACAGCAGTCATTCTCATCTGGTTATACTGAACATTAAATGGCCTAAACTTTCCATTTCTCTTTAATGTTCTCTTTACTGGAGAAACAGAAGTGGATGACTGATATAATTATAGTTGATAATTATACAATTATAATTATAGCTGATCTCTGTAATTAATTTTGCATGAGAACTTTTGAAACTGACCGGCAATGTGTGCCTGTTCCAGTTACACAATTTGAGGGAGGGTCAGAACCTTGGGTCTTTTCCTAGTGCACTGCTGTGTCCCTGCATCTGGACAAAGACAAATGCACAGCCTTCTATAACACCCAATATCAAAGACAGCCTGAGTCACTCACCCTAAGCAGCTCAGAATATAAACTGTAGACAAACACAAACAACAACTGAAAATACAGAAGGTAAAATAACGAGAAGAAAACTTAAAGAAATACACAGTGGGAGGTGAGGCCCACTGGCTCAGCCCTCACATGCTTTTAAGTTAGAAGTTTATTTAGGGAACTTCCATCTCCAGACAAACTTTTCTGCTTAATCCTCTCCTTTTTCAAAGAAAAATCTTCTCACCTCCAAGAATTCCCTTGAAATCATCTCTTTAGATTGGAAAAAAATAGAAAAAAATTGCTGTTCAGAACAGCATTACTGTACAATGACTGTATACGCAAGTGTTTTCTTCTCTAGTTTACTGAGAATAATAGAAGCTCAGTTCAACCTATGATGATATTTGAAGTAATCTGGTTTCATGTCTCAGGAACTAGGTAAATTCTTAGTTTATTTTCTCACTTTAGAAACGATACTAGCTGAATAATGTATTTATCAGAGAACTGTATAAATTTGAATTTTAGTTCCAAATTAATAAAATAAAATAATAAAAATATAATGTAACATGGCCATATATTAATCCATGAACAATTCTGAGTACTATTACTCAGAATCCATTATTCCATGAACTATTCTGAGTACTATTAATGACATTTATTGGGCTTTTAATGTGCGTCATACACTGTGCTATGGGCTTTATATGCCATTGTCTCATTTGGTGGTAATAACAATTTTTTGAGGTGGATGTTATGATCATGCCTATTTAACAGATGAGGAAACTAAGCCTTAAAGACTACAGAATTTGCCCAGTCATACAGCGAATAAGGGTCAATGCAAGGGATTCAAACCAGTACTATAAGCTAAGATATTAACTGCTACACTTCCCAGCCCATAAATTTCTAAAAAGGACTTTGCCGACTAAAAAGCTAATTAATATTATGGCATGAGAGTCTATTGTAATACTATCATATCTTTATCAGAAGCAATGAGTACAGTGGAAAGAACACTGGATTGGAAGTTGGACGTGTGGGGTTTAGGATTTGTTATGCCATTACCTCACTGTGTGATAGAGGGAAAGTCACTTAAACTCTCAAGTCTTAAATGTCCTTATTTGTAAAAATAAGAGACTAACAAGAGGATTTGGGAAAGATTTGCAGATCATGTGCAACTCGATCTGGGGTCTTGAAGGATGAATAGGAGTTTACTTAGTATGTGAGAGAGACTATTCCAACCAGAGGAAATGGTGCACTGTGTTATTTTAATTTATGCTTAAGCATTTTTTTGCTAATTTGGGGGGTACTTCTCCATGAGACCTAAGTGAATCACTTAACCTCATACTTTGAGCATAGGTTTCTCTCTATAGGTCCTTCACAAGGGTTTACTTCTGTGTATCAGTGTGGTAGTTGGTCCCCAAATGAACCTTCCGGTAAGAGTCTCTTCCCCTTGAATCTGGGCTGTCTGTGTCGTTTGCTTTTGATCAATAGAATATAAGAGAACTGATGCTGCATGACCTTGGAGTCAGGTCACAAGAAAACTTATAGCTTCCACCTAGGTTTCTTGGAGCACTCACCTTGGGATATTCCCTCTTGGAAGCCAGCCAGCATGTAAGAAATGTGACTACCCTGGACCACTTTCCCATGAGGAGCCCAAGCCACATAAAGATAACTTGCGTTAGTGCTCTGGTAGAAACCTCAGATGAGCTCTCAGTGAGCGGCCAGTGTCAAGTGCCAGGCATGAGAGTGAATAAGCCATCTTGGAAAGCCCAGCGGGGACTTCCGCTGACCACAGCCCTGGCTGTCATCTGATTGCAACCACATGAAAGACTTCAAAGGAGAACTACCCAGCAGAGCCCTGTTAATTTACAGAACTGTGAAAGAGAATAAGAAATTGCTTTTTTAAGCCAAAGATTGTTGTACAACAGTAAGTAACCGGAACAGCCACATGAGATTTAAAACAGGGAAGCAAAATGAAAACACCATATTTAAATTATTCTAATTGTTATCATGCATTAAATTGTACATATTCCTTCAAATATGCTTATTGTCATGAAATTCATTCCTAGACTGATTATGAAGCAGAACCAACTTAATAAATATGTTTGTCCTGTCTCGGAATATACTGTCTCTTCGTTTACTTCCATTCTTAAATAAGTTGAATGGTTTCATGGATGAAATGTTATATTTCCTGAGATGATCTAGTTGTTTGAATCTCAATCTTACTGATATTTCATGCAACCTACTGTTTTCTTGCTATGTTAGAATGCTCATCAGTTTCATGGTCTCTTTCATTTGCCATCTTATAAAAGAGAAGTGGGACTTCCCTGGCAGCACAGTTGTTAAGAATCTACCTGCCAATGCAGGGGACACGGGTTCGAGCCCTGGTCTGGGAAGGTCCCACATGCCGTGGAGCGACTAAGGCCATGCGCCACAACTACTGAGCCTGCGCTCTAGAGCCTGCAAGCCACACTACTGAGCCCACGTGTCACAACTACGGAAGCCTGCACGCCTAGAGAGCATGCTCCTCAACAAGAGAAGCCACCGCAATGAGAAGCCTACGCACCACAATGAAGTCCCAATGCAGCCAAAGATTAATTAATTAATTAATTTAAAAAATCATTTAAAAGAGAAGCAATCTTTTCGTCTCTGTACAGTACAAGTGCATTCAGGATATCAAAATTTGATTTTTGTTGTTGGTTGCTTTTGAGTTTGGACAGACATGTCACATTTGTATGTGGAGGTGGATATATTCCTATATAGTTATATTTGCACCTCATGTGTTTTTTTCTGCTTTGTCAGAAAAGCATCCCTGGAATAAAATCACTGTACAGTTTTACCTGAAGAACAACATTAAGTTTTTAGAGAAAAATGCGAATTCCACTTCCACCTCAGGTCGTTGCCTGAGGCAATCAGATTGTCCTTAGCTTTAGTTCTGTTTCTTTCTTTCTTTTTTTTTGTTTTTGCGGTACGCGGGCCCCTCACTGTTGTGGCTTCTCCCGTTGCGGAGCACAGGCTCCGGACGCACAGGCTCAGCGGCCATGGCTCACGGGCCCAACCGCTCCGCGGCATGTGGGATCTTCCCGGACCAGGGCACGAACCCGTGTCCCCTGCCTCGGCAGGCAGACTCTCAACCACTGCACCACCAGGGAAGTCCTAGTTCTGTTTCTTGTACTCACTGTATCTTACTCTTGTGTCTTAAAGACATTTGCCCTCACATGTTGGTGTAAATTGTCGAACTGCATGTAATTATTGTTAGTTTGTTTTTTCTTTATTAAATCTGATACTCAGAAGAAAATATGTGTTAAATCAGAGATACAGAAAAGAATGTATATGGTGACATATATGTAGATTGGTTCAGGAAAAAATAAGTGTAATGTATTTTTTAAAAATATGTTTTGCATATCTAAGTATTTAACTTCTTTTCTGACCACTGAGAGAGATTAAAAAACCTTTCCATTTTTAAAAATATTGAATGTCAATACTTATTCTTGCTTCAGATTTGTTGAATATTATTTACTATGTTCTTGGGCTTTCAGAGGGAATATATTGACAAGGAATCCTTTTTCTTTCTCTCAATGTATTTCTTTTAGTCAATTTTCTTTCAACTTTCATGGTTGAAATTTCTAAGTTTTTCTGGAGATAAGAACATGGCATTTCTTAATCTTTGCCACTGGAAATATGCTACTATTTTCAAAGCTTAGGAAGATTTTCTTCCAAAACAACCAATTACATTTCAAAAGTTGGTTTTACCCTTGACATGATTCACTAATTTTTATATGATGCTTCCATTGTAGGGAGATTTTCAAACATTTTTCTGCTACCACCCATGACAGAAGGATGTTCATGTGTGGGATACTCTCCCATGTATAGTAACAGAGACACGATTAGCATACTGAAGACAGACTATGGCTTTCCATACTTCCCATGCCACGTGTACATAAGTTACTGTATGTAATATCACACTATTATAGGATTACAAGGAATCCACTCCAATTTATTTTTGAAAAGTATATCACTCACAGATTGTATTATTTTAGCCATTATTGGAATCATGTTACTTGCTCACAATCTCTTAACTAATAGCAATGTATATTACCCAACATCACTTTTGGACTATGGGAGAACCAGTATTCTACACTATTTCCTTATTTCATGACAATTGTATAATTTACTGGCATAATGTTCATAACAATCTCTTATCCTTTTAGCATCCATAAGACCTATCCTCTCTTTCATTACTATCATTGAAAATTTGTGTTCTCTCTCTTTTTCCTTTCTGACTAGGGAGCTTATCTGTTTTATTGATCATTTCAAATAAACAGTTTTTGGTTTCATTGAATTTCTCTATTATTTGTCTATTTTCACTTTCATTGATTTTTACTTTTATCTTTATTATTTCTTTCTTTCTGCTCATGCTGAGTTTCATTTCTTCTTTTTCTCGTTTCTTAGTTGTTTTTCATTCTTTAAAGTATCTTAATGCTATAAATTTCCTTCTAATTTCTGCTTTACCTGCATCCCACAAGTTTTGATATGTAGCATTTTCATTATCATTTAATTCAATTTCTAAATTTCCTATGGGAAAGTTAGACCCATGGGTTGTTTGGAATGTGTTGTTTAATTACCAGACATGTAGGGATTTCCAGATATCTATTTGTTATTAATTTTTAGTTAAATTCCACAGTAGTAAGAGAATGCAGTTTGTATAATAGTAATCCTTCTAAATTTATGAAACTAGCTTTATGGTCCAGAATGTGGTCTATCCTGATAACTATTCCATGCGCACTTGAAAAGAATGTATTCCACTGTTGTTGGGTGGAGTCCTTTATAATTGTCAATTAGGTCTAATTGATTGATATGGTTATTTCAAGTCATCTGTAATCTTTCTGTCCACCTGTGCTATCAATAGAAGAGTGTTGAAATCCTGAAGTATAATTGTGGATTTGCGTATTTCTCCTTTCAATGCTATTCATTTTTGCTTCAGCCCATTTTGAAACTCTTCTCAATATATATACAGGTAGGATTCTTACATATGCTTGAGGAATTTTTATCTTTATGAAATGTGCCTCTTTAACACTCCTAACATTCCTTATTGTGTAGTCTGTTCTGTCTGATAACATTGCCACTCCAGCTCTTTTTATCAGATTTATTGAGGTTTAGTTTACATACAATAAAGTCACCAATTTTAAGTGTACAATTTGATAAGTTTTGAGAAATATATGCAGTTGTGTAACTATCATCGCAATCATGATATCCAACTTTTCTATCACTCCAGAAAAGTTTCCTTCTGCCCCTTTGCAGTCAATCTCTTCCCTCATCCCTGGCAGCTGACATGCTTTATTTCTATAGTTTTGCCTTTTTAGAATGTTATATAAAGAGAATCACAGCTATAAGTAGCATTTGAGGTGGGGCTTCTTTGATGTAGCATAATACATTTGAGATTCATCTATGTTGTTAGTTCCTTCCTCGTTATTGCTTAGTAATATTCCATTTTGTTTATCCATTTACCGCTAGAATAACACTCTTCCAGTTCAGAGCCACTATATAAATTTATTACAAAATGGGAGGACAAGGTTTTGAATGGAAGTGTGTTTTTATATATTTCTTTTGTTTAAATATCTAGGTGTGGTATTGCTAGATATGGTAACACTAGCATCTGAATCCTGATAAAGATAGTCTTGGGCTGCCTTTCTTTAGTTGTCAAGCTTGCAGTTAATGCTAGAATCAGTCCCAACAGTTACAAAATCATGATTCGTACTCAACACTGTACCAGGTGAAAGAAAGTACACAACAAAACCTTGATATCTATAGGTAGACATTTTAAAGCCTCCAGGCCTAATAGAGGCCACCTGTAGCCAGGAAACATGGCAAGAAAATCCACAAATGAAGTTCTGATCGTGATTGTACCGTGAGAATTTAAAAGATTTTTTTAGGTTAAGGTAAATAACAGTCTTTGAAAATGTCAACACGTGAAACTTTTAGCATAGCCAAATCTCTGTTTAGAAATCCATGTATACAATTCAAATACACTTAAGACATTCAAACACTATTTAATTGGCAAAAATTACTTAGGGGTACAAAGAGTATCCCTTGCACACCTAAATGATTATTGTGCGTATGATTTGGGACTCGATTGATGGTTTTGTCAATTACTCGTCCTTGTAGTAGACTTGACTATGAGTTTCAGACCAAAGTGGCTAGAATTAACTGCCCACGCCAGATCCCAGCTAAAACAGACACAAGTAGAGGCGCTCCAAGGAGTTGAGGACGCATAGGTAACGGGCGCGGGTGGCCAGCAGAATCTGACATTTTAAATCGCCCTGCCCTTCAGGGCCTCTGCTGCCTTTGACGGGCGGGCGAGTCAGAGGTAGGGGAGAGCTGGCTGGGCTTTGCCAGGCAGCGCGGGACGACGCTCCAGTCGCGGCCTTTCCAGCGCTGAACTCCAGGAGCCCACTTGCCCATCTGCGCCAACGCCCCCGGCGCATCCCGCAGTCGGCCGGCAGGTGTGCGTGGTGCGCGCGCACGCCGTGCGTGCTGGGTGCGGGTCCCGCGAGCCGAGAGGCAGCTGGGCGCCTGGCGGAGGGGGGCTGGCTGGGGGAGTGTCGCCCTCCTCGCCTCCTCTCCTCGAGCCTGCCGGGGATGCTCGCGCGCGGCGCCCCCTTGCCTGTAGGCTCGCGGCCCAGGGGGGCGGCGTGTGTGAGTAGCTGGGAGGGGGACGCGAGGCGGTGCGTGGAGAGCTCGCCCGGGTTTGTCCGCCGCCGTCACCTGACTCGTCGGAGCAGCCACAGCTGAGGTGGGGGCGGGGATGGAGACGCAGCGCCGAGGGCTGGAGAGACACGGCGGCGGGCGGGTGCGGCTGGCTCCTGGGGCCACGGGCGGCGGGCGCAGGGACCGCGGAGCTGAGGGCGGGGGCCGGGCCAGGGCCGGAGGCGGCGCGCAGCGGACACCGGGTCCGCTCGCGGCCGCTCACACCCACCCGACGCGACTTCCCTCGGCGGCCCGGGCTCCGCTCATCCTGCGGCTGGCGGCGCCGCTCCTGGGGCGGGGTGAGTACCGCCGCCCAGGCTCGGCCCCCTCCCCGTGCTTGGGCCGCGCGGGGATCCGGAGAGGATAATCCTAGGGCACGGAGAAGGGCAGCGGCGGGGTGACAGCTCCGCGGGCGGGGGGCTGGGCTGTCAGGCCGTCTCTGCTCCGCTGTCAGGAAGGGCGAGGCGCTGCGAGGCTCCGGCGCCTCCGCGGAGCCCTGGGTCGGCCCCTGCGGCGGCGATTTGGGGGCGAAGGGAGGGGGTCCGGGCGGAGGGCCTCGGCGGGGCTTTGGAGACCGCGGCGAGGAAGGAAGGGGAGGCGGGCGCGTAATATGGCGCAATACTAGGATAATCTCTGCCGCGACCGAGGAAGGACGAGCGGGTTGCTGCAGCAGCGCGAGGAGGAGGAGGGAGGCGGCCAGGGCTTGGGTATACGATCCATTCTCCGAAGCCTGCGGGCTGCTAGGAGGAGACGCTGCGGCTGGGAGGCGAGAGGTGGGCACACGGCGGGCGCGGCGCCCAGGGCATAACCCCGACGCACGCGGGAGCTGGTCTGGCACCCGAGATAGCTTGCAGGGGAAGTGCTGATGGACGGGGGCGGCGCGGAAGGGTGAGGCGGGCAGCGTTCGGGGGGAG
>NW_006769725.1:2187444-2214800 GCF_000442215.2 Lipotes vexillifer | reverse complement strand
GGGGGGGGGTCGGTCGGGGACATTGTCACGATGCTGGCACCGGACTCGCGCTAGTCTCGCTCAAGATCTCCTAGACCGCGTCGTTCGAGCGGGGCTTAGCGCGGTGCTGGCTCCGGGAAGGTGGTACCAGGGCGAGGACGGAGAAGAGAGCCGCCCTGCGGCTGGAGGAGGCAAGGCCTGGGTGCTCGGAGGGTCGGGTCTGCGGCTTAAAGCAGGACCATCTCCCCCTTTTTCCCGCAGAAGAGAAGGCGGTAGACGCGGCCGGAGAAGATGTCGGGCCAAACGCTCACGGATCGGATCGCCGCCGCTCAGTACAGCGTGACAGGCTCCGCTGTAGCCAGAGCGGTGTGCAAAGCCACCACTCATGAAGTGATGGGCCCCAAGAAGAAGCACCTGGACTGTAAGCATCTCTTTATATAAGTGGGACATGCGCACGGACGAGGCGCGGTGGATACGGGCAGCGCGGCCTGGGCGCTCGGTGGATAATGCTGCAACCTTCTGACCTACCAGCGGGGCTGCCCCTGAGCTCGAAATCTCCCATCGTGGAGGTGTCGCCTTGGGTCGGCCCTGAAACCTTGTCTTTGAGCCATTTTTTGCTCCTGTTGACCTCCAAGGTTTTGCTGGAGGAAAAAAAAAAAGATTATAGATAGATAGATAGATTAATAATTTAAGATACCAAGAAATTGTAAATTCAGGGTTAGGCGCTTTTCACCTCTTTTTCGCCCCTTTCTCCACCCCCCCTTTTCCAGTCCACGTTAGCGGAAATCAGGGGTCACACAGTCGTAACAACAGTAACCCCAGAAATGGATTCATGGAAGGTCAAATTTAGCACCCTAGTTGTTTCCTAAATACATTTTGGGTAGTTTTAAAAGTGTCATCTTTTTTGGTGCTGCTGCTGAGATTTGGTGTTTGAGTGTGTGCTGTATGTCACCACACCAAACTGAAATCAATTCAAGCTCTTGAATGAGGAAATTGCACATCATAGATAATGGAGATTTCATTTTACCCATCCCGGCACACTTCTTTGTCCCGTTCTCAGGAACTGCTGGGCAGAATGACCATGCAGTGGACACAAAATGGATGTGCTTTCCCAGCCTTAGAGATGGTGCAATTTTAGATGAAGACATTCAACTTATAATTTTTTTAAAGTATTGGTTTTTTTGATGGGAAAAGGCTTTAATCTAGTTTGGAATCTATATATTTCTGAAGTAAATATTTCATTTGATTAACATAGTAAATGTTTAGTTATTGAAGGGCAAATGGGGACACTTAGAAAAAGGCTTTCACTTGCTTTCAGTAGTGAGGCTCCTTATAAGTAAGGCTACATCAGAATATATTCTGTAGTTGCTGTTCAGTCTTTTGGGACCTGCTTAGGATCTGTCCTGCTGTGGTGTTCGTTGGTAAAGGTCAGTGCTGGCATGAAAGACAAAGGCAGGTCTAGCCATACCCATTTCCCATCTGGCTTCCTTTGCCCATTTTCTGGTTTTCTTATGCTTGAGGCCTTCCCCAATGTCTGCCTTGTGCAGCTGAGAAAATGGCACCACTGTTAGAATTGACTCTGGTCCTGTTACCTGTTTAAGCAAAGCTTGATGAAGCTTACAGCTGGATATTGTAACGGTTCTCCAGCCTTGTGAACCTGTTGTCTCATAAAATTGACTAATTTTGCTACTAGAAGCTTGCCTGAGGAGGAAACACCATTACTCTTTTCCTGAGGGAATTTTCAACAAAATGTGTTGATTATGGTATCGTGTGTTATACATGCAGTACAGGGTGAGAGAGGTGGCCAGGGACCCTAACAGAAGTGGAAATTATAAATTCATGACCAGCTCGTTTTGCTGCAGCGTGCTGAATCATTTAGCCATCTTTGATCAGTTTCCCCAGCTCTGGAAGGATGATTCATGTTTTAAAGGTAGGTGTAGGTGTAGCAAATCCTCATAATAAAAAAGCTATAGGTTATGAATTTGCTCAATGATTTGAAAATGATAGATCGATATATTGATACATTTCAGAGAACACTTACAGGTTTGAGCATTTCATTAAACGTGATTCAGATAAAGACTGACTTTTCCATATCTAGATAGTCACCTTAATCTTTAGGTCTTGAAAAGTCTTTTATAAATTTTCCAGGTGGGAGGTTTTTCAGTATCTCCAGCATATGTTAATGAGTGAAGTGATTCTGAAGATGTGGAACACAGGGGGAAGATTCCTTATTTAAGGAAAGCCATGGAAGTTGGAACTGGTATTGAGTTAAGAACACGGACGATCATAAGAGCTAAACATTTATTGAGCAGTTACTATATGCTGGGCACTGAGCTTTACATTATTAATTTATCATCACTTAAAAGTTTTGGGGAAGGTAATTAACTTTCATACCTTTTAACCCCTGCACTTAACTGCCATCTGTGGTTTATTTAGTAATATTCTCTGTCGAGAGCGGGGGAAAAGGGAACCAAATGAGCCTGAATGGTCTAATCTTCAAAATACCCATCCTGTTTGCATGGCTTTGTGTGAAATTGAGCATCACAGCCCCACACACTTACTGTAATTTCTATGATATGCGTGCAAAAACGTTAATTCTGTCATTTAAAAAATGAGCAAAAACCAAGCACTGAGGAGTGTTGGTCTTTCTTTTTAACATTTTACTTTTCCAATAAGACATAAAATAAATTATCTTCACTTAAAGCCAACCTTAGGGTAGAATTTGGAAAGATAGTATCAAGTTACTGATATGTCCTATTTTAAGAAAACATGATATGGAAAGTCTGAACATATAAATAGTGTTGTATGTATATGTACTGCAAGAGGGGATCTTGCACAGAATTCTTTATAATGTTCCTTTAAATAGCAGTAGACTACCTTAGTAATTTATTCACAGGTGTTCCAATAACACACCAGTTTTAAAAGTGAGTTACACCAGTTATTAAAACACGCAAACATATAACTAAGTTTCACTATAGGCACTGAAATAATCTTAAGTTTATTTAGTTTTGAAAATATTAAATACTACTTAGGAGGAAAAGAGTGCAAAATGTAGAGTTGGGGATTTGAAACCCAAAAAGGTTTTTTTTTTTTTAATTTCTCTTGTAAGTTTATTTTCAATATTCATAACAAAGAGCTTCCTGTTCTTTAGGTGGTATGTAGGTCTTTTTTTTTTACGTCTTTATTGGAGTATAATTACTTTACAATGGTGTGTTTGTTTCTGCAGTATAACAAAGTGAATCAGCTCTATATATACATATATCCCCATATCTCTTCCCTCTTGCGTCTCCCTCCCACCATCCCTATCCCACCCCTCTAGGTGGTCACAAAACACCACGCTGATCTCCATGTGCTATGCAGCTGCTTCCCACTAGCTATCTACCTTACGTGTGGTAGTGTATATATGTCCATGCCTCTCTCGCTTTGTCCCAGCTTACCCTTCCCCCTCCCCATGTCCTCAAGTCCATTCTCTACGTCTGCTTCTTTATTCCTGTCCTGCCCCTAGGTTCCTCAGAACCATTTTTTTTTTTTAGATTCCATATATCTGTGTTAGCATACGGTATTTGTTTTTCTCTTTCTGACTTACTTCACTCTGTATGGCAGACTCTAGGTCCATCCACCTCACTACAAATAACTCAATTTTGTTTATTTTTATGGTTGAGTAATATTCCATCATATATATGTGCCACATCTTCTTTATCCATTCATCTGTCGATGGACACTTAGGTTGCTTCCATGTCCTGGCTATTGTAAACAGTGCTGCAGTGAACATTGTGGTGCATGTCTCTTTTTGAACTATAGTTTTCTCAGGGTATATGTCCAGTAGTGGGATTGCTGGGTCATGTGGTAGTTCTATTTTTAGTTTTTAAAGGAACCTCCATACTGTTCTCCATAGTGGCTGTATCAATTTACATTCCCACCAAGAGTGCAAGAGAGTTCTCTTTTCTCCACACCCTCTGCAGCAGTTATTGTTTGTAGATTTTTTGATGATGGCCATTCTGACTGGTGTGAGATGATATCTCATTGTAGTTTTGATTTGCATTTCTCTAATGATTAATGATGTTGAGCATTCTTTCATGTGTTTGTTGGCAATCTGTATATCTTCTTTGGAGAAATGTCTATTTAGGCCTTCTGCCCATTTTTGGATTGGGTTGTTTGTTTTTTTGATATTGAGCTGCATGAGCTGCTTGTATATTTTGGAGATTAATCCTTTGTCAGTTGCTTCGTTTGCAAATATTTTCTCCCATTCTGAGGGTTGTCTTTTCATCTTGTTTATGGTTTCCTTTGCTGTGCAAATGAAACCAAAAATGTTTTAATTAGTTTGATTTGTATATAACTTTGTAGTTTGGAGTTCATATTAGAAGTTTGTAAGAATAGAGTTTATGGCTCTGTGATTTTCTTTTTTTAAAGACACTGGGTTAATTGAATGGGTTCAGAATCTTTATAAAATGTGTACTTAATATTATTTAAAGTACTGGTTTAGCAGATAACTTTTTTCTCTTTGGGTTGATAGGCCACAAAAATTATTGTTAACTATAGTAATTTATAAAATGATGCTTAATGATATATGATTTATACATTTGAAGAAGTGATTTGTTAACATCTGGAGGCAGGATTACATGTAGTAAGAAGGTAGAGAGATAAGCAAACTCTAGACATATATTCTCATATATTTTGTCCTTCTTTTCACTCATAGTATGTTTCTTGGAGGAAAAAAATGTATTCAGAAAAGCTTGACCATAATCAGCAGTTATAGATGAAATTTAAGGGCTATTGATTAACCTTAATAATTTAAATAAGGATTATGTATTTTAAGGTACTTTTGGATTATGTAAAACTTATATTCTATACTATAATAAGATTGCCCTTTGCACATGAAAATTAAACACCTAACCAATGTTAGTTTAACATTAGTTTTTCTGGATCCATCTGTACATCCTCACTTCCTTTCCCTTTAACATTGTGTACCTATTTGATAGCACATGAAACATCCAGACTTGTCAAGCACCCACCTTCTTGACTGCATTACATTACAAAATGTAAACTGTTTTACATTTCCATTGTTTTTCCTTTTCTGTTTTGTAGTTGATGGCCTAAGGGGTAGCCCAAGTTAAATAATAAAGTAACAGGATCCAGTAGGGCACCCAGTGCTTTCCCAAGTGCTGTGTCAAGGTTAGAGAACAACAACAAAATGGAGTTGGCCCAGAGTAACACCTGCAGGGAGAATTTGGGAAGTTTTACAGCCCTTGTATAAGATTCATTTTGGTTAATTGCTCTTATGAACAGTTTCTGTGTATGCTATACTTTTTAAATACCCTATTTAAGATTGTCAAAATTCCAAACTTAGACATTACTATCAACATCAAACCAAACCTTATGAAAAGCCAAATTGCTTATCAGTAATACTACTTTTTTCCATTCTAAACCTCTTGTGAGTTTTTAATAATGAGCTTACGCTACATAATAAGCAAGTAATTCAAGTTCTGAATCTTATATTTGAGAGATATTGGCATTTTATAAATGATTCTTTTCCTCCCAAATTAAGAAAAAATAAGATTGTATTTTTTTTTTTAAATCAGACTATCTTTATTGGATACCTTTTTTAAAAAAAATACATTTATTTATTTACTTATTTGTGGCTGCCTTGGGTCCTCATTGATGCTTGCGGGCTTTCTCTAGTTGCAGCAAGTGGGGGCTACTCTTCGTTGTGGTGCGCGGGCTTCTTATTGCGGTGGCTTCTCTTGTTGTGGAGCACGGGCTCTAGGCGTGCCAGCCTTCAGTAGTTGTGGCACGTGGGCTTCAGTAGTTGTGGTTTGCGGGCTCTAGGTGCGCAAGCTCAGTAGTTGTGGCGCACGGGCTTAGTTGCTCCATGGCATGTGGGATCTTCCCGGACCAGGGCTTGAAACCGTGTCCCCTGCATTGGCAGGCGGATTCCTGACCACTGCGCCACCAGGGAAGTCCAAGATTGTATTTCTTATAAGAACATCTGGTAAAGGGAATGGGAGATTCAAGACTATGTTTTGATTCGAGACAAATATTGGCAAATGACCACAAAATTCCTACTGCTTTTACTTTATTTATAAAATATCTGCTAATAAGAAATTTTGTGAGTAAACATAGAACGAAAATTTAAACCTAAGAATTTACTTGCTTTACATAAGCTTCTTTAGGATACAGTATATAAAATATATTTCAATTTATAGAAGTACTGTTTGCACACTGATTCAGTTGATACCATATCTATCTTTGTGATAACTTATAGAGCTTTCTGTAATGCTAGTATCAAAAATGTAAGCTTAGTTTATTGAGTAAAATTAAGTTGGAACAGTGTATAAAAGTTTACTGAACACTAGGGTAACTTTCAATATGAGAAGTGTACTAACTTGCTGTAAATATATTTTACTTTGACTCCAGTTCTCATTTAACCATTTGTTATTGTCTAAAGAAACCCTCTAATTTTCTATACCGAGGCATACTCTGTTCCTCCTCCTTGATTTCACCGGAAGCCTCAGCCCATGTGGAGATAGTTTAGAACAGTGTGTGTTATTTTTTAGGTAGTCAAGAAGAGATGAGGGAAATAGACTTCTGAAAAATATTCAAGCTGAGTATCCTTTATACCTTAAATCTGAAGGGGTCCAATCTGTGTGGTCCTGTGACATTCTCAGGTGATGTTCAGCATCCCAGGAGGGGAGAAAAGAGATCTTGTGAAGTTTAGGGGTTAGCAGGATTAGGAAAAGAAGAGTGGCAAGGAGTCTTAGGTACATCTTTGGGTCACTTAGATTTTTTTTTCCCCGTTTGAGATCAATGTGGTTAGCGGGTACTTTCTTAGAAGCAGTATAAAATTGGTAACTCAAATAAATTTTTTTAGAAGTTACTCTAGTGACTTAAAAGACTGTAAACATGGAAAAAGATGTAAAACTATGGACGTAGTAGGTAAATTCATATCTTAATTGCAGTATTAGCTTGATGTATTTTAGATTAAAATCTAGATTTTTCGGGGCTTCCCTGGTGGCGCAGTGGTTGAGAGTCCACCTGCCGATGCAGGGGACACGGGTTCGTGCCCCGGTCCGGGAGGATCCCACATGCCACGGAGCGGCTGCGCCCGTGAGCCATGGCCGCTGAGCCTGCGCGTCCGGAGCCTGTGCTCCGCAGCAGGAGAGGCCACGACAGTGAGAGGCCCACGTACCGCAAAAAAAAAAAAAAAATCTAGATTTTTCGTACATTGCCATATTAGTTTTAACGTTTAACAAATGGCTCCTGAAGTCTTATTTGAAATTTAATCTGTGTACTTAGTTGCCATGGATCTTTGCCTTAGTTTTTCACAAGTAAATATCCTTTAAATATCTTACCTCTTCTCTTCAGATTGATTGATGCTGGGATAGGGTGTTCTTTGGAGCTTATCTTGGTTTCAGTAACTTGGTAAAGAAGGTCAGGAGTGGCATATAACCCTGTTCCCTGAGGGCCGAGGATGCTTGAGTTGTATTTTAGGTGACTCAACTCCTGAGCCAGCAACTCCTGAGAGAACCTTCAGTATAATCTTAGTGCAGTTAAGTAATTTGAAAAGCCATATTTCTTGCCATTAAAAATATTTATCCTTCAATTTCACTTTGTAAAATTCCTTTCTCTTTACAGAGGAATATATTGTTTGCTTGTAAGGGACATGTTGACTATCTGTTTTTTCTTAGGTGTTTATGTAACATGGAAGTTTATCTTTTGTTCCTCACAAAGGGGAGAATAGTTGAATGGCATACTCATTGTCAATTGCATGGTGACCTATAAGTGCAAAATGATGGTGTCTTCCTTGGAGCAGTTGGGTGAAAGCACAAACCAGAGCGAGAATTGTACCCTGAAGCCCACAGCCCTTCTCTAAGCTGTTTTCCTGCTCTCTCTTCATTTGTCCCAAGTGTGTGAGGATCCCGCTGTCCCCCGTCCCTGCCCTCCCATGTGTACATAAGGTTTCTCTATTATGCATCTTTAAGAAGGGTCTAGTGTCTTCTCAAAGATTTTGTGATGTGCCATTCCTGGCTACCCAGGAGAGAGAGGCTGGATCTTTGCTTTCTGTGGTTTTGCTTTGCGACCTGATCACTTGATTGTTCTGCTAGGGTTATAGCACTTGTATTTTCAGCTATAACTCTCCCCCTTTCTGCATCAGTTATTCTCTCTGTCCGTATCTTTAACCTCTCTCGCTAGCTCTCTTATGAAATTTTCGAGTATCTCCGTTGAAAACAAACAAACAAAACCTCCTACACACAGCTCTCCTTGGACTCTATGATCTCTTCCAGCAACCAACCTGTCATCCTTTGCTTTTCTTTCACAGCCATGCTTCTTGAAACAGACTCTCACGATTCCAAAGAAAACAAGCACAGCTCTAGCTTACTTTGGATATTCTGTGTCTTCGGCTTAATTCATGCGTGAAATATTAGAAGCTTTGTGAGGTGCCAGGTATTGCCCACCCAGTTGCCCAGGCCACTGACCTGAGTGTTTTCCCTCCTCTCTCAAATTCAGTGAGTGATCAATTCTTTTAAAACTCTCTGACCTCTCCTTCTTTAGCTGTCTTCTGCCTGGTTTTGATCAGTAATAAGCCTTATCTGCAAAATGATTAGTAATAGTACCTACCTCATATCTGTTGAGGAGTAAGAGAGAGAATACATGTAAGAGACCCAGCCCAGAGCTTGGCACACACACCTGCAATGAACATCAGTTATTACTACCACTACTGTAGTTAACCATTACTAGTACAGTTGCTGTTGTTGCCACGACTAGTACCATTACTGCTGCCCCCACCACTATAACAACTGATGCATGATCCTTACTAATTTGCCCTTACTGTGCTTGTTTTTCGTCTCCTTTCAATTGCTTCAGGTTTTACTTGAATTCTAACTTTCCCCTTCTTTAGTTTGGAAGCTATATATACTATTTCTTTTTGTTTGTTTGGTTTTTTGTTTTTGGTTTTTTTTGCGGTACACGGGCCTCTCACTGTTGTGGCCTCTCCCGTTGCGGAGCACAGGCTCCGGATGCGCAGGCTCAGCGGCCATGGCTCACGGGCCCAGCTGCTCCGCGGCATGTGGGATCCTCCCGGACCGGGGCACGAACCCGTGTCCCCTGCATCGGCAGGCGGACTCTCAACCACTGCGCCACCAGGGAAGCCCCCTAAGACCATATTTTTAATAACAAGACTGAATTCAGTGATTTTAACATGAATACCTTTATTGAATCACATTTTAAATTTATAATTCTAGACATTATAGTTTTATGAATAAATAATATTTGTATTGCATTTATAGGAAATGTTCAGAAAGTGCTCATTACTTTGAATTTGTTCCAAGTGATTTTTGTAGCACTCTAGAAATGTACTGCCATAAATGTATTATCATAAATCAAATTCTAGCTTTAGAAAAGAATGTGTTATCTTTAATCATGGAGACCATATCCTATATTATATTTATCATTATTAGCAATACAGCTAGGTAGGACGTTACCTGGATTACAGTATATTTAAAAGACTTGTTTTAATTTTATTTCTCTTTTTTTATTTTGATTTTTTTTTTACATCTTTATTGGAGTATAATTGCTTTACAATGGTGTGTTAGTTTCTGCTTTATAACAAAGTGAATCAGTTATACATATACATATGTTCCCATATCTCTCCCCTCTTGCGTCTCCCTCCCTCCCACCCTCCCTATCCCACCCCTCCAGGCGGTCTCAAAGCACCGAGCTGATCTCCCTGTGCTATTTCAGTTCTTCTAGTGATTGCCCTTCAGAATTTAGTATGCATTCTTAAAGTCTCAAGTTGACGAGTATCTCTTTTTTTTTCCTACCAAAGAAAAGAAATTTAGAAACTTTTTTTTTTTTGCCATGAAGTGTGTTTTATTGTCATTAATCATACAAACAAGTTTCTATAATATCCCAGAGCAAACCAGAGAATTTGGCAGTCCTATTAGAGGATCCCCTCAGAGACCCACAGGCCGGTGGCATCGGCACAGAGTGCCCGGGTTCACAGTGCAGCTTGTTGCTCGTGTCCATCTTGCAGGTGGCTCTTCCTCCTCATCACGACTAGGGTCTCCAAGATGATGGAGGCGGAGAATCCTCCAGGTTCTTAGAAAATCTCACTTGGCTTGCAGGGTGTTATTCTCCTGCATCTCCATCTTCTTCAGCGTGGCCTTATCAAAGGTCACGATTTCTCTCATATCCAGCTTGTCTGCCATTTTCTTAAAATTATCTTAGAAGTTCCACTCCAAACCTGCGGTCCCGGTGCTCCCACTTGCGTCACTGCAACAAGAGACGAAATTTAGACATTTTGAATTCCAGTCACCCACTTTTTACTTATATGCTATTATTGTCCAGGGATTTAGTCCACCATTGTTTTAACCCCCAAAGCCAGACATTATTACTTCATACAGGCAGTGTTCATTTAGCTGAATCCACCTTTCCTTCTTTGTTCACCATTCCTTGATCATGCCTAGGATTTCCTTGAACTATATCTTTCTGAAGCTCTTTCAGTGAGGCTGTTTAGTAGTAAACTCTGTTTTTGTCTTAAAAAAAATCTTTATTTTACCCACATTGCTGAAGGATAGTTTATCTGGCTATACAATTTTAGATTGAGTTATTTTCTCTTTAAAGATAATATTTGGCTTCCATTGTTGCTCTTAAGAAGTCATCTATTAGACTACCAGCCTTCAGGTAATCTCTGTTTTTGTGGTTGCTTTTAAAATCTTGTGTCTTCTCTATCTATATTGTATGTGTGTTTAGACGTACTTTTTATTTACCCTATTTGGAGCTTTATGAGTTTCCAGAATTTGAGAATTCATGTCTCTCATTAGTTCTTTGATTGTTACCTACACCCATTCTCTTCCTTCTCTCCTTCAAACATGATTATGTATATGCTGGACCTTCTCATTACACCCTTATGTCTATAAATATACCTTTCATAGTTTCTAACACTTTCTTTACTGTTTGACATGCTTTTTCAGATATCTTCCAGTTCATTAATTCTTTCTTTAGCTGTGTCTTGTCTGCTTTTACTCATTCTTAGTTTCTAATTTTATTCATTTATATTTTTCATTTTTGGAGTTTTCCAAAATTGCCCTGTTTGGGGATAACATATTACTTCTTGCTCACATTTTTGAGTTCCTCTTTTATTTCTTTACCATTTTGAACACAACTCATTTTATATTCTTTATGTCATAGATCTATTACATGAAGCTCTGTTTCTGCTGTTGTTTTTGCCTAACCATCAGTCATCGTTTATTTATTTGTGTGTTTTATAATTTTGGACTATGAGATCACGTTGGCTAGGACTTCATCTTTGGGAATCCTGGAAAGCCTAGGATCACCTAGAGAGGATTTGTGTTTGCTTCTGCAAGGTCCCACAAGTGCTACCATCCTGGGAGCACCTTAAGTTGGTTTGTGCTCTTGGAGCTTCCCAAGACCAGGTCCATAATCCTTATCCATAATTTGAAAATCCAGAAAGCTCAGAAGAATGAAATTCTTTTTGTAAATCATCTGGTGGCAAAACTTGATCAGATATAGCTGTTGTACTACCTACCATGAAGGTTCATATATTGAGCTACAGAAATGTTGTCATATTATGGTGTGTTGTCCACATTATACTAGGTTACTTAGTATATGGTATATGCACCACATTACTTTTGTAAAATCTGGGAAATCCTAAATTCTGAAACATGTATCGCTCTAAGGGTCTTGGATGGAGGAATGTGAGTCTGTAATATAAATTTGCATCACAGTCTCGGGCAAGGTGAAAAGCTATGTTTACAAAATGCCCCAGAGATTTTTTTCCCCCTGACATCTACTAAGATCCTAGGTTGAGTGAATAGTTTTCTTCTGGTCTTCCTTTGCTTGAAGGTGTTCTTTGTTGGTTTTTTTCCCTCCTAATTTTAGTAAGGGAGTAACTCTTTGAGGATCCCAACTCTATAAGGAGGTCTTAGTTCCAATCAGCCATCTTGCTTAGTCCCAACTGCCTTGTCTTCTATTCCCCACAGGGTTGTTAAAATCTAAGCCTCTGGCTGCTCAGACTAACACATGGCCTCAGGGCAGCCTTCTCTTAAGTATCAGTTTACCATGTGGTTTTCTGCATCTTCTTTCATTTCTGGCCCTGGGGATTGCTTTTATTTCCTCATGAGTACAGCCAAATGGGTAGAAGATGCCTGTAATGTTTATCTAAATTATCAGGTGTTTTTTTTCCTTGATAGTCCACCTATATGCTAGAAATGGATCCAGCCTGTTTTTCCCATCCTCTGTCCTCCCACTCCTTTTACACACCCCCTTTACACACATCTCAGAGCAGCTCTGACATTCATCAGCTTCACTATACTGTGCATTATTTTGGGGCCTTTGTACACGCTGCTTCTATGTTTTAATATATATTTTAAAATCTCATGTCTGAAACCTAGCTTCACTCATTCCTTTTCAGTAGGTCGATGGCACCCAGTGCTTCTGTCCCTGTCATCTCACTCATGGAGCTGTGGTGGGTTTGGTGGCTCCCTCTGACCTGCAGTTTTGTGAGGCTGCCTTATCTCTAACACCAAACATAGCATGGTAGCAGGTTTAGGTAAACATTTGCTGAGTGTTTTTTTATTACACCTTTATTAAATTTTAGGCCCTTTTTTTTTTCTTACTATTTAAAGATTCTATTTAAAGATTTTACTATTTAAAGATTTTACTTTTGCTTACTAACCTTTCAGAAGGGCATGGACTTAAACGGATCCGTTTTCTCTCAAGTTCATGAAAACAGTAGAAGTATGATATTGAAGGAAAACAAACAAAAGAAACATTAAATTGCTTAATGTGCATAGTTAATGTGCATTTCCTGACCGTCTCTTGACACTTGCATTCTTTTGACATGACAGAAATTTAATTTGGGGAAAATTATAGCCTTGATATGCAAAGTTTTTTGGATTTAAAGTATATGTACTTCTCTTGGTGCATATCACTAATGATTAGATAGGAGATGATTGGGTATTAATATCAGAGAAAATTCTTCACCAGCGTCTTGTGTGTGCAGATGCATTTGCTTTGGGTTTTTTTGAGCTGGATACAGTTGGGTAGCATTGTTCTTCAATAGCCCTTTTATAATTTGTAACTGCCTACATTATGAATGGTAAGGGTATTATGGAAAAAAAGCATTATTTCAAAAGTAGCTACATGTTGTTAATTTTCACTGAAATGATATCATTCACCAGGTGTATAGTGATATGATATTACCATTAACAACTTGAGGGTTTTAGAAAAACAGTGAGGAAAGGAGACAAGCTTAACCTAAAGCTTTGGATTCTCTTGCCTTTGTAAAAAGAACAGTGAATATCAACATATTTAATTTAGCTTTTAATGATCTGTTTGGAGAAATTATAAATTACTTTTAGTATTGAGGCTTTTAGTAGCTTATTAAGCACAATCCCATCATTTGTTCATTTAACAAATATTTGGGTGTTTACTAAATGCCAGGAATTATTCCAGGAGGCAGGGGTACTATGGTGAACAAGATACATCCAGCTCTTGGCATCAGAGAGCGTGCAACTCACTAGTGTTGACAGAAGATGCAAACACTAATTACAGGTGGTTCTAAAAGTTTTAACAGGGGGAGGTGAAGACATCCATGTGAATGCATTGAAGAGGAACTGATATTTAAGCTCAGCCTTGTAGAGTGATCGTGACTTACCTGAGTGAGGGGTGGACAAGGGCTGCCGCACACTGTTATCTTGGAAGAGGCTTAGAGCAAGCGAGGCACGTTTTAGGAACTGAAAGAAGTTAAGGTCTGCTGGAAGACTGAGGTTAAGAAGGCTAAGAATGCTGTGAGAGGAAACCTGAGTTGTGGGCAGTGGCAGATCTGTAGGGCCTTCTAGGCAACAGAGGATATTAGAAGTTGTCCAACGATTTCATTTTTATAGACTCAGCTGAGTCCCAAAGTGGCAAAAATCACACATTCTATATGTGTTAATACTGAATATTTCTTGGGACGTCCCTGGCGGTCCAGTGGTTAGGACTCTGCACTTCCACTGCAGGGGGCATGGGTTCGATCCCTGGTCAGGGAACTAAGATGCCACATGTCATGCAGCACAGCCAAAAAATAAAAAAACATACTGGATACTTCTTAGCTATCTGCCTGCAGCAGGTGTACTAATGGGCCATTGCTTTGTTCACCTAGTTCTGATGGCTGTGCCTATGGCAGATAACACTCTCCATGTGGGGTCGTGTGGGAAATGTAAAATATATATAAATATTAAGTATACAGACACATGCATGCACACTGTAATAGTGTTGAATTCAAATTCACCATAAATGTACACGTAACCCTGGGCACTTCTGACACAGGGACAACTGTGCAGCTGTCCCTGGTAAGTGTTGCAGGCCTCATCCTGCCAGCATGAACCTTTCTTACCTTTCTCCTCTCCTTGTCTTTTGCTTGGTTCTTGGGTCCTGGTGCTGGCACCAGAGAATGCTCTCTATGCCGTTGGTGACAGTGAAGACTTTGAAGATTACAGATGTGTAATTTAGTTGAAAGTCTTCTAAAACTATGTATTAAAACAAACTTTAAGGCCATTTGGTTTGGTCTTATTGTGGTGACATAATTT
This sequence comes from Lipotes vexillifer, assembly GCF_000442215.2. NCBI lineage: Eukaryota > Metazoa > Chordata > Mammalia > Artiodactyla > Lipotidae > Lipotes > Lipotes vexillifer. The sequence goes on along the minus strand of NW_006769725.1, from coordinate 2,200,233 downwards.
GTAACATTCCTTAACTATCACCACTGAAATAATAGAATTTTGCAAATCAGGCTTCCTAACTAGTAAAACTACAAAACAAAATACCGAAAATAATCCCCCCCAAAACACCATACATGTTAAGTATATCTAAGTATGTTCATGCCATACTTCACTGGGTTGGTCTGTTAGTCTGTTAACACCAAAGAAAAACACAACAGTTACTAAAATTTAGGTTAAGAAAATATCCAAGTGAAGAATGTTACCTTTCTCCTATTCTTTCCAAAGCCAGTTGCTTTCATATCGCTATCCTTTGTAATTTTTTCCTCAAGGTAAATATTAAAAAGATATAAGAAAATATCCTATTGGTTCTTCCTTAATAGAATTTTTTAAAACTTTCTATAATCTCACTAACAACTTGATTAACATCAAATTGTACAGCTTACAAACCATCATCTAGCTAAACACTTGAGTTAGACGGTGGCTTAATGAAGTTTTGTTATTTTTGTCTCCCCATCACAACAGAGTTGGAGCGTGTTCATGTTTTTCTGGTCTCTTCATTAAATATTTTAACATTTAAGATTCTGGTTTTGGCTCCCCTTGAATGAGCATGAGTGTACTCATGGCAGTTTCCATGGAAGACTGATTTGAGCCTTGCTAATGGACAGGCTGCACCAAATTTTTTTTTTTTTTTTGCGGTGCACGGGCCTCTCACTGCTGTGGCCTCTCCCGTTGCGGAGCACAGGCTCCGGACACGCACGCTCAGCGGCCATGGCTCACGGGCCCAGCCGCTCCGCGGCATGTGGGATCTTCCCGGACCGGGGCACGAACCCGTGTCCCCTGCATCGGCAGGCGGACTCTCAACCACTGCGCCACCAGGGAAGCGCCTGCACCAAATGTTTTTCACACTTGAATCTCCTTTTTGCTTTGTGGTTCTCTAGTTGTTCATTTTTTCCCACAAGAGTTCTCACCATGGTTCCAAAGGAGTCACTTAATTTTTAGTTATAAAAAATTTATTGCATTTTTTGAAGAACAGTGTGCTGCACTAACATTACTATGTCAAGGGTCTGTTCTGTATGTGTGTGTATATATATCAGTAGAATGGAGATTTGACTTTGGTCCTTCTTGTGGATTGTACTAATCATTTCATGTGGTTATGCTGTGAATTCAGCAAGAAATGCTTCTTCAGTTGAGTTCAGCATTACTTTCTCAGGTGGAAAAAGAAGAGTATGAATTGGGCACTCAGTTGGTGGGAGTATAAATTGGTACAAACTTTTGGGAGGGCAGATTGGCAGTACTAGTCAAAACTCTTGAAAACAGCAATTTGACTGTTATAAATTGGTCTCAGATAAATAATTGGAAAAATAGAGAAAAATATGCATTTAAGGGTATTTGTTGCAGCAATGCATACAGGAATACAAAATAATACACCTAAATACTTGATTAAAAAAGGATGATGTGTGCCAACAATAAGATACTGGGCAACCTTGATAAGTGAGTTTGTTAAAGTATATTTGACATGGAAGGACAGTTTATGAGATATGATTCAGTTTTCATTTTTTTAGAACGTATGTATATGCCCATAGTACTTAGTTTGGTAGAATATCTGCCAAAACGTTGTCTGTGGATGGAAAGCTTTTTACTTTCTGCTTCATACCCATATTCATCCTGACTGTTTTGAATGTGAGTCACAAGAATATAGATCAAACTTATTTTGGCAAAAAGCTTCACCAAAAGAAAGGGACTCTCTTCCTAGAGCTAAAGTTTTAGAAAATCTTAGGGAAGAACTTTTTTTAACATCTTCATTGGAGTATAATTGCTTTACAATGTTGTGTTAGTTTCTGCTGTATACCAAAGTGAATCAGCTATATGTATACATATAACCCCATATCCCCTCCCTTTTGTGTCTCCCTCCCACCCTCCCTATCCCACCCCTCTAGGTTGTCACAAAGCACCAAGCTCATCTCCTTAGGGAAGAACTTTGATTTGCTTTGCTCAGGTCCTTGTTGACCTGTGAGAGTATGTGGCATGATACTAATGATTACTGGTCAAACCAGAACTACTTAGTTGGGAACCCCAAGAGCTAGTGGCTTGATACAAGTTTTATTTCTTGCTTGCATCACAGATTAGTTCATTCCACCTAGGTGATTTCATCACCTAGGGTTTCAGAGTCCTCCACTGGATTCTATGCCTCTGTGTGGTGGAAGAAGGAAGACAGAAAGGGGAGTATTGCAGGGGAAGATTGAGGGCCAGGCCTAGGCATCATTTCTGTGTATTTTCCTTTGACAAGAATTCAGTGACCTCACCAAAATGTAGGAGAAGGTAGGAAATGAAGTCTAGCTATGAGTCCAGGAGTAGAAGGAAATGAGATGTGAACACATAATTGTTGACTCCACCGTGCCTATGGAAGAAGAAATTAGATTATGGCTTGTCACCTATATCTTAAAAACACTTATTTTATGCCACTGAGATCTCCAGCGATTTGACTGCTATAGTAATGTCATTCATATCTAGCAATAAGCTAGTTGCTGTTAATTTTTTTTTTCAGTGAGGCCAGATAATTCTGGAAATGGATGACCAATGGCTGGTCAGTAGACTCACGGCATATTCCTCCGTCCTTGGCAGACATTGCAGATTGATGCTGGCACTCTTCAAAGCATTGATTCAGCCCCAAAATGCCATACATATACAATGTATTGGATTTCTCCTGTCAATCATAGTTGACATTTAAGATGAAACAGATTTGCTATTACTTGTCTAGGTAATTTATCTATGTTAGATACTGAGGCATACTGCTCTCTGGATTTATCTAGATGCCCAGAATTGACATTCAGTTTGGCTGGTTCCTAGCCCGGGATTCATCTGCCAGTGAGCTTGTCTTTTAAAGCTAGTAATAGAGTGATTTGTGTGGTTAGGCCATGGGGATAAGTTCTTCCTGGCTCCTTTTAACAACAAAAAGCTATTGTTCTTGATTTTATATTTTGTGTAACAGAGACAGTTATAGCTTTTGTGAGAGAGGGAAAGGATGTTTTGAATTTTTGCATAAAATCTAAACTTTCTCTAGGTAGGCATCAAGTCTGATATTAACCAGTTGCCTTAAAATATAAGTTATGCAAGGCATATTAGAATTTTAGTACGGAAGAATTGTCTTTGAGCTGCTGCTTAGGTACCTACATGGATATGGTTTCTTTTTTAATGTAAGTTGATTCTTGATTCACTTGTTTGATGTATAATGTATTAGCAGTCTGTCTTTTCCTGTAAGATTTAAGTGAAGAAAACTAAAGGAGGCCCCTAGGGCTGAAGGGGGTGAGCGTTGTGCCTGGCACGTGTACAGGACCAATTGCTGTTTCCCTCCCAAACCTCCGTGAAGTTAATACTCCTATCCTAGGGAGGTTGGGAAACTCACCTAAAGTCCCCCGGCTAATGAAGTAAAGAGCTAGGGGTTCTAACTGCAAGACTTAAGGATTTTTTTCCCCTTTGTATCGTGTTTTTTGCCTCTTGCCTGTGTCTCTAGTTATCACAAGTCTCAATAATCCAAACAAAACAAAACCAATTAAGATACCATACGATTGTTGTAGGGAGGAAAGACCAGGGTGAGCTCTGAAGGCAGTTTATTAGCTAATTAGCTTGATGGGCAAAAGCCCTGTGAAGGTCCTCTTCTGCGTAATGGGGAAAAAAGTGGAGGGGTGGTTTCAAATGACTGCCCTTAGCCCAGTCTCACCTCTCATCAGTTACGTCTTTTGATGCTTTGCTACTGAAGCCTTTATTGGAAATACTTGTTAATTAAGGACTTTGGGCAGTGCTGGGAGGTACAGGAGGAGTAATGATTTGTGAAGATGACCTAGGGTAATGCCAGGCTCTGTTGCTCTCTGGCTGTGATCTTGGCCAGATGAATTTCATTTCTTTGGGCCTCAATCTCCTCTTTTCCAAGGCATCATGGGGTTATGGTAATATTTAAATGAATAGATTTGTTAAAAACATCAATAACAGCAATAAAATTCAAACCTAAGTGACTCTACAAATTATTGTTATTAGAGGAGTAAGCCTTGTGGGCCCCAACAGTTAGCGTCCTAGGAATCTTTCACATACGATGTGCAGCAATGAATGTACAAAAAGAGCCCAGCCTCAGCTGCTCTCCACATATCTTTGGCATCTGCTTGAGACATGATAATTTACTCCTAGAAGATAAGAAAAGAGAATTGGGCAATTAAACCCTCACTGTGTGTGTTTCATGAGCTTGTTTTTATTCTGTTGACAGATGTTAGTACTAATTATCAAAATACAGGTGTAGCTTATGTTTGATTAAAATCATCTGAAATAGATTGACTTGATGCTATAGGTTTAAACTTCGCAGTTTTAGATATTAAGCTTTTCAAATATAGTCTTTTAGTAAAAGAGGGTTATTGCTTTAAGAAAGATAATGGTCGTTGCTTACTGAAATGTTTAATAAGACATGTAGGCAGTGGGAAGACTGAAAAATGTGGAGTGACTTTATTGTTGGGTCTAGATTCTTCATGGTTAGCATTTTGAACTATTTTTGGTTTATATTTGAACACATGAATAGAAATGGAGAGACACTAAATATACTGTTTTGCATTGAACATTAATGAATTGAGGAAAGATTTTTAAAATATTTAGAAAAAATTTTTGAACTGATAGCAAAACTGATTTAAAAGTGAGGTCAGTTTCATGGTGAATCTCAATTTATATTGTATGTACTAATAATATTATATTTGAAGGATTTGACAATTTTTAGTACTAATAGAAAGGTAAACAAGACGTAGTAGAACCATATAACAAGATGTAGTCAATAAATAATGTTAAGAATACTGATGTTCATTGTTTGTATTGAAGACATTTTGAAAAAATATTAGCAGGATAATTGAATCATTTAAAATTTTACGTATGAGAATTTAGTCCTTATAGCTAACAGTAAGCTGTGTAGTTGTGGTTAGGAATTCACAACATTTAATAAACTAATTGATCAGGTGCAATATAACTTTAGGGAGGTTATGGTATGTAGAGCTTGTCAGAATCTTAGTTAGGTCATAATAATGAGCTATTTTAAACATTTTTTTGTGTGTTTTTTGTTATATATTTCTAAAAATGTCTAAACTTGGCCAGCCTCTGTTAAGGGTGTGAAAAGGGGAAGCATTTGTCTTGACTCAGGAGTACCATTTTTTGAATTAAAATTTTAATTTAAAAAACCCAGGAATTAATTATCAGTAGTAGAACATTGGAGTTGAAAAGGATAGGAAATGGAATATTAGCAATGTCTGTACCATAGTGCGACTCACTATGTATATCAAATCTTGGTTATTTTATATAAAACTGTGTTATATGGTAGTTTAAATGATTTTCTTTATATTATGTGATAGTTCTTAGAAAAATTAATGCCTTTACAATTCTAATCTAATAATTATTTTTGGACTGTTAGTTAATATAGGAACCAAACTAATACTGCCCATCTCATCTTTCTTACAGTGCATGGCAGAAGAGATAAAATTGAAGGGTATTAGGGAATGAGATGGAAAAGCAGAAATTGTCAAAGTCGTAAGACTTATCTGTTTTCAGCTCAAGATTCAGTTTCTGTTTCCAGACTTATTCCTATGGAAACACATGAGGTTTTATACTGTCAGCCTTCTCTTTCCTTTCAGGTATGTCAGTCAGTTTGGATATAACCAACCAAATGAAACAACTTGTTCAGTGTATCTATTGCTTTAACAGAGAATTGAGTATTTTATTACTAATGTGTAACTGAGCTGAACTGTGTTTTCCTAGACCTACAAACCTTCTTTCAACAAGTGCTTCCTAACTAACTTTGAGATCTTAAAATATGTTCTAGTCTCTTTTGAGTTATACAGCAAAAGAAAGGTAACGAGACCACAGTTCTCATCAAAAACTGTGCTAAAAGAGAGGTACTTCAGAAATGTGTTCCGTTTGTCTTCATCACAGTATGATTTATTCCTCACAGAGAGATTTGTTCACCAGAGTAGTATTAGGAAGTATTTCCTGGAAAACATTTAAATACTCAAGTTAAGTTATTGTTCTCTGTCCATAATCATTAGGAAAACCTTCAATGTATGATGTTCCCTTTTATCCTTATGTTCAAGAAAATTTATCTGAGAGTATTTTTTTATGCTCATCATGAATGCAAAGAAAACTTTAATTGTTCACAAATAGGGTGGAGTAGAAAGAAGCTTTTAAGATTAATAAAAGTTTTTTAACCTATAAAATGAAATGAAATGATGAGAAATGGAAAGGAAGTAAAAGGAAAAAATGAAGGTAATGCTTGTAAACCACTTAAGATAAAATTTTATGCTCTGAAGAAAAGATAGTTAAATGACAGAATGTGTAAGATAGAAAAGAAAGAAAGGTGAGGCAACTGACACGAAGAAGTGGGAGGTTTGACAATAAATATTTGACATAGTTTAATAGAAAATTAAAGATGTGATATTTATAGCCATACTTTTTTGAGGATTGATGTCAAAAAAATTTTTTAACATCTTTATTGGAGTATAATTGCTTTACAGTGTTGTGTTAGTTTCTGCTGTATAGCAAAGTGAATCAGCTGTATGTATACGTACATCCCCATATCCCCTCCCTCTTGTACCTCCCCCCCATTTGAGGCCTCATTCTTTTTGGTCCTCTTTCTTTTCTTTCTGTCTTTTTTTTTTTTTGGTGTTGGGGAGGCGCCACACTGAGTGACATGTGGGATCTTAGTTCCCTGACCCGGGATCGAACCCGTGCCATGCCCCTGCAGTGGAAGCACAGGGTCTTAACCAGTGGACCACCAGGGAAGTCCCTGGTCCTCTTTCTTGATCTTTAGATGACAAGAGAGTACTTAGATGACAGAGTAAAGAGAGTACCATCATACTGAAATTGGGTTAATATTTACCAGATTTTAAAAATATTTATCCCAAAGTTATTTGAAAGTTTCCATTTTTTAGTGCTTGTTTTGTGTATACTTTTTCTTATAATCTACCATTTTTTTAAAACCATTCTTTGTATGAGCAAAATGTATTAAGATTCATTTATCACTGCTATGTTCAACAAATGTTTACTGAAGACCATAGAATATTCTGCTAGGTGTTGGCTTTCTGGCTCTTATGGTTTTGTAATTTGGCAGGAGAGCCAAAGTAGAATTTTGAATTTTGAGGACTTAACTGGATGATTGTTTGAAAGCTGTGCTTTGTAGTTTCATAGGCACGTTATAAAGACTTCAGTATATTCAAATACAAAGGATGGCTGATAGTTCAGTTACCATGAAGGCTGCTCTGTCATCAAGCTGTCTTGGCCTCCCACCCGCTTCCCTCTCTCTGGGTGGTCCTAAATGTCTTTGTCCCTAATGTTGCAGGTGGGATGGGGGAGGATGTCCTAAGGCCTACTCTGAACCTTGATGGCTGGCTCATCTGAAGGTGAAAGATCTTGAATAAGAAGTACCTTTGCTACCTCTGAGCAGCACTTAGTTTCATTGGGGAGGCTCAGTTGAGCAGCGACTTTTCCGTGAGCCTACTGCTTAGTGAGATGCTATGAAAAAAACAGATAAGACACAGCAGCCTCTATTGAGATCCTCATAGGATAAACATGTAAACAGACCAATAATAATATACCATTATAAGTGCTATAGTGAAGGAATAACCAATGTACTGTGAGAGCACCGAGGAGGGATGGCCAGTTTTGCCGGAAGAGAGTCAGGAAAGGCTTTTCTGAAGTGGTGATATATTTGCCTGCATGGGAGACAAATAGGAGTTTGCAAAGAACAAAGGAGTGTGACTAGGCACAAAATATTCAGTGTGCAGTGAAAAGGAAAAAGAAGTAAGGTGTAGTGAAGAATCAGAGGGGCCAGCCCTAAGTCTTATTTTATAAAGCAGTGAAAAGCCAATGCAGTTTTAAACAGGAGAGTTCCATTATGAGATTTAATTTCTAGGAATATACATCTGGTTATGGAGAAGATGGCTACATTAGGAAGAATGGAGACCAGATGGAAATACTGGAGTGAGTCAAGTGCGAATGAGGGTCTGAGCAAGGAAGTTGCGAAGGGGATAAAATGGAGAGGCTAGATTTCAAAGGAAATTCTGCCTCAGAAGCTACGGGAGTGTGTTTGAAGGGTAAGGAGGAAAGATTAGAGACCAGAGAAACCTAAGCTTTTAAGCTGGCTAACCATGGAGGCAAAATTAATGAGTTTGCAAACATCTAGACTCTTACACTCGGCACATCCAAGACTGACCTGTTTATTTTCCCCTCAAACCCGTTTCATCTCATATCAGCCATCTGAATCTCAGTTGATAGCAGCTTCATCCATTCTGTTGGTTAAGTCATTGAGGTCATTCTCGACTCCTTTCTTTCTCTCCTCCCCTGTATTCTGTCGGTCAGGAAAACCTGTTGCCTCTGCCTATCTGCAAGCTTGTATTTATCCAACCACCTTTCACCACCTCCTCTGCCAGTCTCAGCCGCCATCACCTCTTACCAGGATTACTGCAGTAGCTGCCTAATTCTGCAGCTCAAGTGATCCTTTTCAGTGTCATTCCAGTTATGGCACTGCTCTGCTCAAAACCTCCATTCCACTCATCCCCAAATTTAAATTCTGATAAATTTATTACAGTCGATGCCCTGTCATTGTTAATTAAATCCCTCTGTGGCCAGTAGCTCTTTTTTTTTTTTTTTTGGCCGTGCCACGTGGCATGTGAGATTTTAGTTCCCCAACCAGGGATCGAACCCACACCCCCTCCATTGGAAGCACGGAGTCTTAACCACTGGACCACAAGGGAAATCCTGGAGCTAGTAGCTCTTAAAAAAGAAAATGGTGAATTTTATTATGAGTTATGTAAATATGACCAGAAAAATACTCAAAGTAATAAAAATAACACGTAACTAAGGAGCCACCTTACACCTGAGAGACTTCATCTAATTTTGTCTGTTTTGCAGGCCTGGTATAGGAAGAACCCAGATTAGAATCATAAGAAAAAATCAGAGCTGACTATAGGAGATGAAGGAAGACTAGACTTAGGCAATTGAGATAAAGGCAGAGTGCATTCCAGGTTGACAATAAGTATTGGTGAATAGGTCCGCTGTCCGCCAGGTCCCGTTCTGGATGCTTGGGGGTACTTCAGTGAACCAAGCAGATGACAGTGCTTCCCATGTGGAGTTTATATTTGAGGTGGGTAAGACAGTCAAAATAAACATAAGCAAATGGAGTTAGATGTTAAAGACAAAAAATCGTCTAGAAAAAAAGAGATATGAGAGTACAGATGCAGGAATTCATTGGGTGGGGCCCTGAGTGTGAAATAAAAATGACTGGATTTTATTTGTGGGTAGTAGGCCATTGAAATTGTTTAGAGCAAGAGAACAATCAGCTCAAAGAGATGTTTTTGAGAACCTCAGTCTTGTCGAATGTAGAGAGGGTTGGAGGGAGGGGAATCTACTTGATAAGATTGTTTCAGAAGACCAGGTTCTGAAGGGCTGGTAGGCATTGTTTACAAGGAAATTGGAAGGAATGGACAGAATAAAAGACATTTCGCCACACTTAGTGTGGTGATCAGGAAAAGGAAAGAGTCAGAGATTGCAGTGCTTCCAAGCCTTGTTCTGCCCCTGAGAATGGTTGAATAAGAAGTTAAGCAGTGTGTGATCATCTTTAATTCACTAAAGTTAGGGATGGTCCCTCTTGGTGTTGAATCTCACTGTGTTTAATTCTTTTTAAACACAACGAGATGAATGTTTTTGGATAGGGAAAATCATTTTGTGGTTTCCTCGGTTCTCTACTCTTAGTCTGTGCCAAGCACCGCAGTAGGCGTGGCTTCTCCTTCTGCCCTCTGCCAGAAATGAGATGTCTCCCTGTGGGGAAGGAGGCCTGAACCCCCAAGCTGGTGCACCCACCGTGCTTGGGGAAGGTGCAGAGGGGTTTCAACAGTCATGTTCTGAGGGCACAAACAGGCAACTGTGTCCATGTGGGCTGTGTTCTGACCCTTATTCGATCTTTCTCTGATGCATAAATGTTGGATCCGTGGCACCCAGTCATAATTTTTCCCTTGTTTACACACTGAGGGACAAGCTTGGCTCCTTTTTCTAACAAGAAATTAGAGCAGCAAACATGTATGATCTTTAAAGAGAATTTTAACAAGGTCTATGTGGATATTTCTCGTCCTCCTCCCTTTCTTTTAGTCACGTGTTGGTTGTCTTCTGGGAAGGAGGCACAGATCTTGTTGCAACTCATTGTAACAATAGTCATCGTGGTTTTCCCCATCTCTTCCTTTGAGAAAGGGGAGTCATTATATAGTGGCTCGAGCGTTTCTTGTGACTACTGTCAATGTGATATCAGTTTCTGATTTTCTTAATTAATGGATAGAGCTCCAAGAATTGGAGTTACTACTGCAGGTTTTTTGGGATAAGGAGAAAAGGAACATTTATTATGGTTCTCTCCAGAGAGTTTTATTGCATATCCACTGTGTTTCAGGGATTTTGCTGGTGAAGCAGAGCTCACATCCTAGTAAAGCATGCAGATATGCAAATTATCCTGCATGATATTGTGAGATGAGCCCGAAAAGTGGGTCCAGAGTGCCATGGAAAGGACTGTGTTTGGTGAAGTCCAAAGAAGTTCACAAAGAAAGCATTGTGTGAGCACCCAGGCTGCATGGGAGCCCTTGAGTGGACAAGTGAATGCCAGGCCAGGGAACAGCACGTGCAAAAGCACATGGGTGTGCAAGAGCCTGGAGGTCCTGTTTGGAGGCAGGCAGTGTGTGTGAAGAAGTAGCAGGACATGACGGAAGTTGGGCGGCTGGAGGCCTGTGTTAGTCTTTCTCAACCGGGGTAGCTCATCTGAACCACAGAACATAGAACATGATTTAAGTGACTCCTTCCTCAGTTCTCCCAGTGGTGGTCTATAACTATCTATTCCAGATGCACACCAGAGATGTTAATTTGTTACATACAATGGCTGCTCTAGGGCATTGGGGAACCCAGGTTGAAAAGGACAGTATTATACGAAACTGTTCATTTTATCACTAGGATGACATCCCATTTATATTTAGAAATATACTTTTTGAGAGCTGATTAAAAATAAAGCGAGAAAAGGACAGGGAAACAAGTTAGGAGGTAATTGTGAGAGTGATCCTAGTGGAAGATAATAAGATGGTTGAGCAGAACAGAGAAACAGTTTCAGAGATACGTAGGACGTAGGATCTATATGACTCAATAATTAAATACAAAAGACAAGAGAGAAGACAAGGATGACGCTGAGTTAGAAAGCTGAGGCGCCTTGTGGATGGCGGCACTGTCGTCTGGGCAATGCTAAGTAGGTTTGAAGAGAAGGTAATGATTTCTGTCTTGCTGGTCCATTTCAAGTTATCCAGGTCTAGTAGAAGTATAGGCATGGGAGCGAGTGCTTAGTAAGAGAGTCTTGATGAGAAAAGAAAAGTGATCTTGGGAACATCCAATATTTAAGGGACTGGAGGAAGGAGAAGGGCCAGTAATGGAGACTGAGAAGGAAAAGCAGAGATAAGAAAAGGACTAGAAAAGGGTGGTTCCCCCAAATCACAGGAAATATGACTTTAAACACTAAAATTGGGGGGAGGAATTATTCAGCGGCACACGAGATGGAATAGGACAGGAACTAGAGGGTGTCCATTGGTTTTGGCAGTTTAGGGGTCCCTGCTGGCCCCGGAGCAGATTCAGTAGCGTGGTGAGGATGATTGTCATGTTGTAGAGACTCCTGTGACTGAGTTCTAATGGATTCCAGACCCTTGAGTGAAGAAATGGAGGGAGAGAGAGAAGGTTTGAGTTCACGAAATCTAGAGTATAACACAGGGTCAGGAGAGGGATTTCTTGTTTCTTCGCCCTCCAAAATGGGCTATGTTGACCTTGTTTTTAGAAGATACAGAGGAGCGGGTATGATGGAAAGAATAAAGATATAGACAGAGTGGCAGAGAGGCCGGGGGGAATGAGAGCTCAGACTGAGGTGTGGCCTTAAGAAGGAGGGAAGGACTCGTCTTTCTCCAAGGTCGAGGAGAGAAAGCAGTAGAGTATCAGACCACCAGATGGAAGGGAGGTCCAGAGGGTGTCAGCAGAATTCTAGGGAGCTCTTGTTACCCTGTGACTTAAAAGAACATTCTCGTGTACTGGTTCCCCCCCGCCACTTCTGTGACTTGATCATGGGAGCCCCATGACCCATGGAGCTGGAAGTTTAAACTCTGCATCTCCACTGGTTTTGTGTCCAGGATTCCAGCCTCCACTCCCCATTTCAGAACATTTCGGGAGGAATGGTAAGGCATGTTTAGTCATCTTCGGTGCAAGGTATTGTGTGCAGAGTTGATTGCCACTTAATGGATAACCCTCTGATCTACCTCTCAGCCCTTGCTCTGCAATACAGAATTGCTCCTCAAAGCAGCTACCCTTCATCTACCTGCGTTCTCTACTATTCTTCACTTCCAACGAGTGCAATTCTGTTTATTTCCTCATCTGTTCTTCCTTTGATGTTTTCTAACTTTTTCTTTGGCCTCTGAGCTGGCTAGTAATCTTTGTCATATTGTAAACTATAGATGAATCTGAAGTGGACTTTTGTAGATACTAAGACCTATCATTTGTCTTTATCTTGGGGATCTAAATAAATGGGAGAAAAGAGCCAAAGAGAAGCATAGGAAGCCGACATCTTTTTGGGGACGCTGGGTCTTAGAAAAGCTGGAAGGCGATGTATTTTCCCACGGGGTCTGGAAAGGTGGAAAACCTCATCAGAGACAGAGACCGCTCTTGGAGGAAATGAAAATGTGAGTCAGTAGTGCCTGAGGACCTTGAGGTAAAGGGACAGCCGGAGTAGAATAG
>NW_006769725.1:2170271-2187217 GCF_000442215.2 Lipotes vexillifer | reverse complement strand
AGTAGAATAGTTCAGCAGGATTTTGTGGGAACATGGCATTGTTACAGAAAGAAATGATTATGTTGAATCATATGAAGTTGCTGGTGGTGTTGAACCATTTTTTGATTGACAAAAATGGTAATTTTGATATAGCTCAACTGAATGTGTTCCTGATTCTAAGGACATTTGTAAACTTTAAAATCATAACAATCATAACCCTTTCGAAAGCTGGGAACTGCTGTCCTTGGTTATGTGTGAGAGTTCCTTTCCTGTAAGTCTTCTTTGCTTACAACAGTACATGCTCTCTGTGGATATTCAGTTCTTATAGACCGCTACCCATGCAGTGCGGTCCTTTGCCCACAACTGCAGCTGGAGAGGATACTGGTCACAGGCTGGGACAGCTTCCCTGGGGACCTAATCTAGCCTGACTTCAGCTCCTGAGATCTCCAGATTCTTACTCTAGACAAGCAGTTCTTCCTAGGGGGCAGTTCTGTCCCAGTGGGGAAACTTAGCAGTGTCTGGAGATGTGTTTTGGGGGGCGGGAGGATGCTACTGGCGTCTTGTGGCAGAGGTCAGGGTTGCTGCTAAGCATCCTCCAATGCACAGGACAGCCCCCATAACCAAGAATTTATCTGGCCCCAAATGCCGGTAGTGCCAAGGCTAAGAAACTTTTCCTAGACTGAGCCACCAGGGAACTTAAAGCACGCGCAAATCATATTTCTTCTTGCTGAGCATGAAAAGTGTGTACGGAGATGGGTAGAACTTGGCAGAATAAAGTTTGGAGAGTATAATAGAGCAAAACCAATGGCTTCACTATCCTAGATTTCTGAGGCTGCTTGTCTGCAGAGTGCACTCAGAGCGCTTAGACAACAGACAGTTTTGAAGAAGAGCTGGGATCTGGGGTCTCCGGAGTTGACTAACTGGTTTAGCTTTTCTGCTGCTACCACCTGTTATATCTGAATTTCTGACCATCTTTCATTGTTCCCTACAGTTACGCATCAGTACATGAAGTCTCAACAGCTTCTCTTCCGTGTCTCAAGAGCAAATGTAAAGCCTTTTTTCGGCTTTTCCTTTATTCCCCCCCTTTATCCACTAGGGATTAAGGATATATGTGAAGGAGAGGCCTAAATATTCTTTTCATTTCGCTTAAACATTCTTTTTCTCTTTTACTGCAGGAAGGTGATATTACATATATGTGTTTTTATATAATATATTTATGTGTTGATATATATAATATTTATGTATTAAATAATCCGTAAAATAAATATGTATAAAGAACTAGAGTTGTATTCCTTAGTATTTCAGACCGAAAATAGACTTGGGTTTTTTTGAGGGTTTTTTTGACATTTCCTTCTAGGAAGTTCTGCAGAGGATTGTGAAAAATAAAAACAAATATGACTTTGGGTAAAGCCAAGGAGATGGGATAGTGCTGGGAGGTGTTGCCAAGGATCCTTGTGTTGTGGAGGAACAGGAGTGGAAAGCACAGAACCTCCAGCCCTGTACTAGCCTTGGAGTGAGGGCTAAGAATTTGCGAGAGGGCTTCCTGGTGGCGCAGTTATTGAGAATCCACCTGCCAATGCAGGGGACGCGAGTTTGAGCCCTGGTCCAGGAAGATCCCACATGCCACGGAGCAGCTAAGCCCGTGCACCACAACTACTGAGCCTGCGCTCTAGAGCCCATGAGCCACAACTACTGAAGCCCGCGCACCTAGAGCCCGTGCTCCGCAACAAGAGAAGCCACCGCGATGAGAAGCCTGCGCACCTCAACGAAGAGTAGCCCCCGCTCGCCGCAACTAGAGAAAGCTGGCTCGCCGCAACTAGAGAAAGCTGACACGCAGCAACGAAGACCCAGTGCAGCCAAAAATAAATAAATAAAATAAATAAATTTATATTAAAAAAAAAGAACTTGGGAGAAACCCTGAGATTAGGCTGTAGATACAGCAAAGGAAGAACGTTCTAAATGTCTACAGCAGGAGTTGTCATTTCTGGATACTATTTATTTTTAGGAAACATAAGCTTCACATATGTGAGTGGGGAGCTTGATTGGAATCAGAAAACTGTTGCCTTATTTCTGCTGCTTGAGTCCTAACTATGCAACGCTGCTTTTCTCTGTGGCTCGAGAGCAGTCTGAAAGGAGGTGTTGAATATAAAGAGTTAACCGAGGTTGGAATGGCTGTTCTTTTCTGAGGATGGAATAAGAAGTGATGGGCTGTGGTTAGTGCATGAAGGACTTAGGTTAGACATTTAAAAAGACGTGCAGGGTTGATCAGTGTTGAGATACAGTAATTTACTAACATGGCAAATTCTTCTCCAGACACCCCTAAAATGTTGTTTGGGGATAACTTAAATATAAGACCCTTAAGCTTTTAATTTTAGTCCAAGTCTCTGTGAAAAACAAAAACAAAACTTAAGGTCATCATGTAAATAGGGCATGAGTTAATTTACCTGACACACTTGAAGACTAGACGTAGGTAGATCATCATGTGGCAGTAGCAGGAACTCAGAAACCCAAGCTGCACATATCTTCTGAAATCTCCCTGGCAACGAAGTCAGCAAAGGCCATCCTTCCAGCAATTACTGCCAGCTTAAAGAACTGGCTAGAGATTCTTTGTGGATTGCCCAGAACACCATGATCTTCTGTTTCAGTGGTTCTGTTACAAATGTCATCTCCTACCTCTGTGATACTGTCTCCTTTTCTGGTATCCTTTTAAAATTCTGTTCATATAAATTGTCATCTGGTTCTTAAGGCACAGAGTTCTTTTGAGAACCCTATGATAATTTATAGAAAACAATTGGGAGAGGATAACATATAAAAGCAATGTAGTGTTATGGCTAGTGGACGTATGTGTTTATTTCTACCTCAGGGTTACAGTGTTAATGCCAGCACTGTGTACAGATCCTAAAGGACAAAAATGTAACCTTCCAATTTTTGTCCTAACAATATTCTACTACCCTAGAGTTAACTGAGGGTGCAATATTTGGTACATGGACTGCTTACCTGCCCCCTACCCCCCAGTCCCAAGCAATAGTGGTTCATGGCCCTGGATCCAGAGTCATGCAGGCAGGCAGGCAGGTGGGCACTTGTCCTGGTTCCTTGAAGCTCTCTGAGTCATGATCCTGCATTCGGGAGGCACATGGTCAGTATCTCCTCTACTCCAACTGGTCAGAACAATCATAGTCAGTAATTTATAATGTTCCTTTTGAAAAGTTGCCTATGCCTGCATCTCAAACCGACCCATGTTTAGAACTCTTTTGGGTATAGTTTCCATGAGGCTTAAATGATTGACATAATTCTTGGGATGTCCTTTTATGTGTTCCACAGAAAATAGACCTTCCATTGGATGTAGCTCAAACATTACACAGGGCATGGGGCTCCCTGTGGATGGGAGTAAAGTCCAAAAAGAGAGTGACCAAGTAGGTGAAAGTAAGTAGAAAGAGAAACAAGAACACGAATACGAACATACGCCTACCGTGCTTCTCTTTCCCAGAGGATACAAGAGGCACTTCATCCAATTGTTCAGATGCTACAAGCTCATCATTGTTGATTCTTCTCTGTATCTCACGCCTCCCATCAAATCCATGGGCTAATATTCTTGGCTCTGCCTTTGAAATATCCAGAATCCTACCTTTTGTTTTCCTGCTTCTATCCCGTTGTCACACTTACGTAAGCTCACTATCACCTCTCACCTGAACTATTGAAATAGCCTCCTTTATTGCCTCCCTAACTCTACTCCCTCTACACAGTGTAGGCTCCACATTGCCCCCAGAGTAACTCTTCAAAATATAAGTTGGGTCATATCATTCCCCTGCTCAAAACCCTCTAGTGATTTCCTACTGCATTTTAATGAAATGCCAAGTCCTTCCTGTGACCTATGATGCACTGAGTTACCTGGTCCTGATAATTCTCTGTCTGCCACTCTCTCTGTTGCTTGCTGTTCCCCAGGAACCTGGCTTTCTTGCTGTTTCTTCTTTTTCTTTTATTTATTTATTTTTTTTTTGCGGTACGCGGACCTCTCACTGCTGTGGCCTCTCCCGCTGCGGAGCACAGGCTCCGGACGCGCAGGCTCAGCGGCCATGGCTCACGGGCCCAGCTGCTCCGTGGCACGTGGGGTCCCCCCGGACCAGAGCACGAACCCGCGTCCCCTGCATCGGCAGGCAGACTCTCACCCACTGTGCCACCAGGGAAGCCCTCTTGCTGTATTTTGAATCCATCAGGCATGCTCTCACCTCAGGGCCTTTGCATTTGTTGTGTTCTGCATAGAACATTCCTTCCTCACTGCGTGTAGGTCTCTTTAAATGTCATTTCTGTGGGGCAGCCTTTTCTGATCACCCTCTCTGAAACAGTAACCATTACTCTGTGGCCCCTTATTTTATTTCTTATCACGTTACTTAGCTCTGCCTGGCACATGATGAGCATTCAGTAAATATTTGTTAATTAATGAATCAGTTGAATTAACAAAATATGCCAAGTCTTTGTTTGTTTTTGTTTTTCTTGTGGTACGCAGGCCTCTCACTGTTGTGGCCTCTTCCGTTGCGGAGCACAGACTCCAGACACGCAGGCTCAGCGGCCATGGCTCACGGGCCTAGTCGCTCCGCGGCATGTGGGATCTTCCTGGACTGGGGCACGAACCTGTGTCCCCTGCATCGGCAGGCAGACTCTCAACCACCACGCCACCAGGGAAGCCCTGCCAAGTTGTTTTTGATCTAGGTAGCCGAAGGGTGACTCTAATTATAATTGTGTGTGTGTATCCATCTCTTTTTGTGTATACTATATTATGTATGTAGTAGAGTATTATATATGTGTGTGTATAAATGTGTGTGTGTGCCTGAGCGTATCTCAACCAAAGTATCTAGCACCCAGCGTGATATATTATCAAAGGATCCATCCCTTATAGTGTATCAGGCTCTGTGCTAGGTATTTCGCTTGCGTTACCCACTTTAATAAAATAGCTCTCAGATAGGTGTCGTTGTTATCCCCATCATGGTGATGCAGAAATGGAGGTTGAGAGGCAACTTGGCTCAAGGTCACACAGTTATTAAATAACAGATGAATAATGGACAGGATGTGATCTGGCTCCAAAACCTTTACTGAGTGACTTGACTACACTATATACTACATCTCCTAATTTTGTTTTTTGTTTTTTTGTGTTTCTTTTTGCAGTACGCGGGCCTCTCACTGTTGTGGCCTCTCCCATTGCGGAGCACAGGCTCCGACGTGCAGGCCCAGTGGCCATGGCTCACGGTCCCAGCCGCTCCGCGGCATGTGGGATCCTCCCGGACCGGGGCATGAGCCCGCGTCCTCTGCATCGGCAGTCGGACTCTCAACCACTGCCCCATCTCCTAATTTTGAATTTGCCAAAACCCTATAGGGGAGCAAATAGGATAAGCAGGAGATTCTTGTAGTATATATTTCTACAAAGGATTACAAAAAATCACAAGGTATACATATTTTTCTTTGAGATGAAAGATGTTCCCTTAGTGGTTTAGAAATTAGGTTACATTAAAGTTCACAGATGGTAATATGAAATACCAATAAAGTTTTTATTCAGCTATATTGACCAAATTAAGTGAAAAATATGAAAAGCTTACATTTTATACCTTCTATACCTTTTATACCTTTTATACCTTTAATTTTATACCTTCTATTTAAAGGATTTGTTTGAAGGACACCTGTTGTTCTGCAAATCCTATTCATCAAGTTGGGCACATTTACAAAGTGCTCCCCCTTGATCTCTGTAAACTCGAAGGTGTTTGTTCTTTTATTTCCTGCTCCGTTCATCCTTGTTATCTACACTTAACAGTTGAGGGACATCACTTACCCTTGCTGTCTCCACCTTTGCTGTTGTTCACGTAGCTCTCAACGCCTCCCCGCTAAGCCCTCACTAGGTCACTTCATTTCACGTGCTCAGCCCTGCCTAGACTTGCCAAGGGTTCTCCCAGTACCCCTCCTCAGCTTCTTTTCTTTTGGGATGTCCATGCAGTGTCCAACCACCTCCTTCATATTTTTGTTCTGATTACTGTCTGTGCTACCTCTGAACTTCTATATGCAAAATTTATATTTTATAAAATTATTTCACATTTGTTAGGTCTTTCTGCATGGCACACAGAAACTCTCCTTCTGCTTCCTGATACATAATTCGTTCAGTTGTACCCTCTATCCTAGTTCCTGTAACCAGCTCACCTGAAACAACTTCTATGCAAAAAGCACTTACCTCTCAAGGGAAGACATTAAGGGGTTGTTGAACACTCTGTAAAAGTTCAGAAGCAACATGGTTTTGAGGAGCAGTGAGTGACATGCTCAAAGGATGTTAGAGCCGGAAGGCACTGGAGAAGTCATGGGCCTGGTTCCTTTTGTTGTGTTATGCTTTGTGTAGGTTGTATCACTTAGGTTGCTTTCAGCTGCAAGTAACAGAATACCCTAAGAAAGGAATATTGACAGGATTATTTACCATCTTCCTTAACAAGAAGTCTGGAGAGGAGCCAGTTCCTGGGTTTGATTAGGAGCTCAGCAGCATCACCACTGAACCAGATGCTATCCACAGTTCCCCTTGCTATCTTCAGCTTGTTGGTGAAGCCTGTACTTCTGTGTCGCGGTGACCATGATGTCACAGGCATACACAACTACATCCACTGAAAGAGCGGAGACTTGTTTCCACTCTGCTAATTGTACAGCTCTGCTCATTCCAAAGGGAAACGTTTTCCCAGGTGATCCAGCAGGCTGCCACTTCTGTGTCCACGGCTAACTACAGGGGAAGCAGGGATGGCATGTGTCTGGCATTTGTAGCCTTTCTGATGGGCGAGGTGGGCGTGTGGATTCTGCTGGCATAGAAGAAGAGAGAAGGAACTAGCTATTGGTGTGGCACCCATTAATGTCTGCCATTCATACTGAACCCAAGAAGAGGAGCTTCTGAACCATCTGCATCATTACCTTTTTGCATTGCCCAAATTGGAAGGATTAGTTTCTGTTTACAAATGTTTGAGCTCTCTGATGTTGTTAACTCTCAGGAAGGAAGGGGAGAGAGGAGGAAAGAAAAAAGATATAAATTTAGAAGAACTATAGTTAATAAATTTTCATATGTATCAGTTCACGTGGCAAATACTCTGAGATATTATGACGTATCAGCAGCTCTTAAGACCTGCATATTAGTGTGTCACTGGACTTTGGTCTATAACTTCTCATTTTCTTTTTGGGGTCTCAAGTTTAGATGATTGTAAGATAAAATAATGACCAATCTTTGTACCCCTTTCTGGCATTCAGTCAAAGGAAAATTGCTTTCTTAGTGGAGTTTGACAGAATCATGTAATTGAACTTAGGAAGAGATTTTTTAAAAATTGAAGTATAGGTGATTTACCTATACTTTACAATATTGTATTAGTTTCAGGTGTATAGCAAAGCGATTGTTATTTTTATCAGATTATATTCCATTATAGGTTATTACAAGATACTGAATATAATTCCCTGGGCTATACAGTAAATCCTTGTTGCTTATCTATTTTATGTATAGTAGTTCTTATCTGTTAACCCCATACTCCTAATTTGTCCCTCCCACCCTCCCTCGCTCTCCCCTTTGGTAACCATAAGTTTGTTTTCTATGTCTGCTAATCTGTTTCTGTTTTGTATATAGATTCATTTGTACTGTTTTTAGATTTCACATATAAGTAATACCATATAATATGTGTCTGTTTCTGTCTGACTTACTTCACTCAGTATAATATTCTCTAGGTCCGTCCATGTTGCTGCAAATGGAAATATTTCATTCTTTTTTATGGCTGAGTAATATTCCACTGTATATATGAACCACATCTTCTTAAGCCAGTCATCTATTGATGGGCACTTGGATTGCTTCCATGTCTCGGCTGTTGTAAGTAGTGCTGCTCTTGAGGTTCATGTATCTTTTCAAATTAGAGTTTTTGTTTTTTCCAGATAATATACCCAGGAGTGGGATTGCTGGGTCATGTGGTAGCTCTACTTTTAGTTTTTAAGGAACCTCCATTCTGTTTTCCATAGTGGTTGCATCAATTTACATTCCCACTGACAGTGTACAAGGGTTCTCTTTCCTCCACACGCTCTCCAACATTCATTAATTGTAGACTTTTTGATGATGGCCATTCTGACAAGTGGGAGGTGATACCTCATTGTGGTTTTGATTTGCCTTTCTCTGATAATAAAAGATGTTGAGCGTCTTTTCATGTGCCTTTTGGTCATCTGTATGTCTTCTTTGGAAAAATGTCTATTTAGGTCTTTGGCCCATTTTTTTATTGGGTTGTTTATTTTTTTGATATGGAGCTATAGGAGCTGTTTGTATGTTTTGGATACTAACCCCTTGTTGGTCACATTGTTTGCAAATATTTTCTCCCATTCTGTAGGTTATCTTTTCGTTTTGTTGATGGTTTCCTTTGCTGTGCAAAAGCTTTTCAGTTTGATTAGGTCTCATTTGTTTATTTTTGCTTTTATTTCATTTACCTTTGCAGTGAAGGCAAATTTCATTGATCTAAGAAAATATCATTACAATTTATGTCTGAAAATGTTTTGCCTGTGTTCTCTTCTAAGAGTTTTATGGTGTACTCTTATATTTAGGTCTTTAAACCATTTTGAGTTGTTTTTTTTGTTTGTTTTTTTGTTTGTTTTTTTTAGTATGGGTATGAGGGAGTGTTCTAATTTCATTGATTTATATGTAGCTGTCCAGCTTTTAGGGAGAAATTTTTAAATGGAATAGAAGATGCCTTTCTAAATGTAGGCTGCTGATAAAAGTACATGTAACAGTGAAATAAAAAGTAACTCTTCCTTGCTAATTTGGTGATTCAGTTATGTCCAGTAGGAGTTACAGAAAGAAATAGCCTCTAATACCTATCAATTTTATCATGAAAGTATCTTAAGTTGAGGCAGATAATGCTAAGCCAGTCATGGCCATCTCATTTACTAAGTTTCTTTTGTATGTCAGGGCCTGTGTTAGGTACAAAGGATCCAAAGATATAGAGATGGCCTCATTCCTACCTATTGGACCTGAGGTCCAGTGGGGCAGAGACCTATGTAAACAAGCAAGTACAATTCCAGGTACTACAGACTACAATAGAGATGTGTAAAAGTAAGGATTAGCACAAAGGACAGTGTCCATCCTATAAGATAGTTCATATTATCCTCATTTCTAGGTGAAAAAAACAGAGCCACAGAGTAGTCAAATTAACTTGTCCATAAACAGCTGAGTCAGGTTGTGAACTGCATCTCTGACCCCAAGTCCAGTGTCCTCTGGCCTACTCTGCATGGAAAGGAAAATCATGTCTCTCTTCCCCTTGAGGGCAGTGTCAGAAAAGATCTCACAGAGGTTATAGTATTTGAGATTGGCCTTGAGAGATGACATCTCAGTAGGGTGAGGGCAGAGACATTGTAAGCAATGAGAACAGCATGAAAGGCTTCAGTGCTATATTGTTGGTGCACAATTTGTAGTAGAGAAAAAAATTAGGAAGGTAGCTGAGCCTTCTAATGAAAGGCCTTATAGTCAGGGTTGAGGTATTTACTTAATTCAGTGGACAGCAAGAGGATCCATTGGGGTTTGAGCAGGTGACTGCTATAACCAGAAGGGTACACTTAGGCAGTTATTTTTCCACAAATATATCTAGTTGGGCTGGAGGTGATCCAGAGAACAGGCTAAAGAGCAGTCCAAGCAAGAGGTAACGAGGGCCTGTCACGTGGCTACCTTTTCACGTGGCTCAGGTAGATGAGAGTCTCCCATAGTTATGGAACAAGAACCAGGTGATCACAAATTTGAGAGCAATTCAGGTTTGTTGCTATTTTCTTGTCTTAGTGAACAATTATTTACAACTCCTAAAAGTTCAAGATTTTTTCCCACTCCCATTTATCTTTTATTCTCTTGATTGTATTATCTTGCCTCAGAGAGATTTTTCTAAGACATTTTTAATAGCTTAAAACTACTGAAAATAGAGACTTACTTTGTGACAAGATAGAGTAGCAGGGTCTGTGTTTACCCTCCTGCCTGCAACAGCTGAGAAACTGGACAAAGCATATGAAATAACTCTTTTCAATATGTTGGACATTAGGCAATAAATGACAGTGACGCCTGAGAGATGAGGAATAAACAAGGTTAACTCTAGGACTGTCAAAGCTCATTGCCATGAGAGGGTCTCCGTGCCATAGCACAGGGTGCTGGACCCCAGCTGGATCCTAGTGGTCTCCTGAATGGTGGAGGGTGGAGCTGGTTCTCTGAGAACATTGACACAGTTAAATGCCTTTACCCAGGCTGATCAGAAAAGAAAAAAGATGTAAATGACCAATATCAGGTAATTAAGAGAGGGGGTGATGTCACTACTGATTCTGTAGCTGTTAAAAGGTCAATAAGGGAATACTGCTAATGAGTTGATGCCAATAAATTCAACAACTTACATGAAAATGACAAATCTGTTAAAGGCACAAACTACCCAGGCTCATTCAAAAATAAATTTAAAACCTGAAAAGCCCTATATCTATTAAAGAAATTGAGTTTACGGTTAAAAACCTAGGAAAGAAAACTCAGGGCCAAGATGACTTAATTGGTGAATTCTGTCTATAAAAGAAACAATCCCAAACTCTTTCTAGAAGAATACACAGACTCTTCCAGAAAATTGAAAATGAGAGAACACTTCTCTGCTTATTCCATGAGGACAGCATTACCAAAGACGTTACAAGAAAAGAAAAGCTATAGACCAATATCCCTCATGAACATAGATGTAAAGATTCTGAACTTCCCTGTGGCACAGTGGTTAGGAATCCGCCGGCCAATGCAGGGGTTATGGGTTCGATCCCTGGTCTGGGAAGATCCCACATGACATGGAGCAACTAAGCCTGTGTGCCACAACTACTGAGCCTGCGCTCTATAGCCCACGAGCCACAACTGCTGAAGCCCACGCACCTAGAGCCCGTGCTCCACAACAAGAGAAGCCACCACAATGAGAAGCCCATGCACCACAACAAAGAGTAGCCCCCATTCGCTGCAACTAGAGAAAGCCCGCGCACAGCAGTGAAGACACAACGCAGCCAAAAATAAAAATTTTAGCAAATCAAATCCATGATAAAATATCATGACCAAAGGGGTTTATCCCAGGAATGCAAACTTGGTTTAACATTTGAAAATCAGTCAATGTAATTCACCATAATAACAGACTGAAAAGGAAAAGTGATTATGATCAGTATTTGACAAAGTCCAATATTCATTCATGAGAAAAAAATCTCGGCAAACTAGGAATAGAAGGGAACTTTCTTAACCTGTCATAGTACATCTATGAAAAACCTACAGCTGACATTATACTTACTAGTAAAAGGCTGAATGCTTTCCCTCTAAAACCAGGAAAAAAGACAGAGATATCTTCTCTTACCATTTCTGTTCAGATTGCACTGGAGATTCTAGACATTGCCATCAAGTTTAAAAAAAAAAAAGAAGGAAAAGATATTGAAATTGCAAAGAAGTAAAATTTACTTTTATCACAGATCACATGATCATCTATGCAGAAAATGTGATGGAATCTACCAAAAAGAACTATTAAGTGACTGTAGCAAACTGTAGGATACAAACTCAATAATAGAGAATAAGTTGTATTTCTCAATATTGACAATGAACTATTAGAAATTGAAATGGAAAATAGTACCATTTACCATATCAAAGAATATGAAATACTTAGAAATGCATCTGACAAAATATGTATGAGATTTTTATACTGAAAACTGCAAAACATGGCTAAGAGAAACTAAAGCAGATTTAAATAAATTGAGAGACAAACCATGTACATGGATTGGAATACCTCAGTATCGTTAAGATGCCAGTTCCCCCTCAATTGATCTATAGATTCACATAATCTAAATCAGAATCCCAACAGACATTTTTGTTAAAGTTGATCAGCTCTGTCTAAAACTCATATGGAAATACAAAGGATCTAAAAAGAGCTAAAACACCTTTAGGAAAGAACAAAGTTGGAAGAGTAACTTTACCTGATTTCAATTAATTATTATAAATTTATAGTAATCAAGATAATGTGATACTAGTATAAAGTTGGACAAATAGATCAATAGAACAAAATAAAGAGTCCTTTAATAGGCCCAAGGATATATGGTCAAAAGAGTCTGTCATACAGAGTGAAGTAAGTCAGAAAGAGAGACAAATACTGTATGCTAACACATATATATGGAATTTAAGAAAAAAAAATGTCATGAAGAGCCTAGGGGTAAGACAGGAATAAAGACCCAGACCTACTAGAGAATGGACTTGAGGATATGGGGAGGGGGAAGGGTAAGCTGTGACAAAGCGAGAGAGAGGCATGGACATATATACACTACCACACGTAAGGTAGATAGCTAGTGGGAAGCAGCCCCATAGCACAGGGAGATCAGCTCGGTGCTTTGTGACCGCCTGGAGGGGTGGGATAGGGAGGGTGGGAGGGAGGGAGACGCAAGAGGGAAGAGATATGGGAACACATGTATATATATAACTGATTCATTTTGTTGTAAAGCAGAAACTAACATACCATTGTAAAGCAATTATACTCCAATAAAGATGTTAAAAAAATTATTTTTAACAAAGGTACAAAGGCAATTCAGTGGGGAAAGAATAGTTTTTTCAACAAATGGTGCCGGAAAAATTTGATATCCATCTGCAAAAAAAAAAAAATCATATATTCATACCTCACACCATTTATAAAAACTAACGATGTATTATAGACCTAAACGTGCAATCCTAAAATTATAAAACTTCTAGAAGAAACATAGGAGAAAATATTTGTGACCTTTGCTTAAGCAAAGATTTCTCAACTATGACACCAAAAGCATAATCTATGAAAGACAAAAACCTGATAAATAGGAGTTAATCATAATTTCTGTTGTTTGAAAGATACTGTTAAGGGAATGAAAAAGAAAGCCACAGATGAGAAAATATTTACAAATCGTGTGTCTGAGAGAGGACTTTATCCAGAATCACTCAGTGATAAGAAAACGAACAATCCAACAAAAATGGGCAAAGAATATATACCAATGGCAAGTAAACTAATGAAAAGCACATGAAAAACATGTTCAACGTCATTAGTCATCAGGGAAATGCAAAGAAAAACCATCATGAGATACCACGCTACACCTGTTAGAATGGTAAAAAATAAGTAAACTGAAACACTCATGTACTGCTGGTAGGAATGTAACATGATACAATCATTTTGGAAGTATTGATAGTTTGCCAGTTTCTTAAATATCTACTTCCAAATGACTTAAACATTTCACTCCTGGGCAATTACCCAAGGGAAATTAAAGCATATGTCCATACAAATACTTGTACACAAATGTTTATAGCAGCTTTACTTGTAATAACCAAAAACTGGAGTTGCCTCAGATGTCCATCAACAGATGAATGGATAGACAGTTCTGGTATGTCCATATAAGGCAATACACCTCAGCTATATAAAGGAATGAACTGTTGATACATGCAGCAATTTGATGAGTTTCAAAATAATTATGCTGAGCGAAAGAATCCAGACCTCCACCCACCCCCGCCCAAAGAAAAAAGTATGATTTTCTTTACAGAAAATTTAGAAAATACAAACTAATGTATATTTACTGAAAACAAATTGGTGGTTGCTAAGGGACAGCAGGGAGGCAGATGGGGAGGGATAGAAAGGAGGATTTTATAAACAGGGCTGAGGAAACCTTGGGGGTTATGGATATGCTCTTTATCTTGATTTTGGTGATAGCTCTATAGGTGCATATGTTAGTCAAAACTTATCATATAGTATGCTTTAAATATATGCAGTTTTGTGAATCTCAATTATACTTCAGTAAAACTATTTCTAAACTACCAGAGTGCCACCAGATCTGTTCCCAAGTTCAACTAAGACTTTGAATTCTAAGGAATTCAAATGTGATAAATATTTAGCATTTAGATTCTCACGATTTTCAAGAGTTTTTTTCAGCATGTTTATGTCTTTCTTCAATTTTTTTGAAGTTCTTGATATGAAAGCCCTTTATTTCATGAAGTAGAGCAGTATAAATGCATACAGACTACTGGTGAGAATATAAATTGGTGCAATCACTATGTAACAACACTTCTAATGTAAAATATGTGCGTACTCTACAACATAGCAGTTCTCTTTCTTGGAATGGACGGAGAATAGCAGCCCTCAAACTAGTCTCAGGTCGCCTTTGCACTCTTAAATTATTGAGGAATTAAAAGAGCTTTTGTTTATGTTATGTGAGTTATATCTTTAGATACTTACTTATATTAGAAATCAAAACTGATAACATTTAGAAATATTTTTCATTTTTAAAAACCGTAATAAACATACTGACAGGTTAACACAATTAATACTTTTAGGGAGAATAATGGTTTTCCAAAACAAAAAAACAAGTGAGAAGAGTGGTATTGTTTTATATTTTTAATATATTTATATCTAATATCTTGCTCAGTCGAAGATGGACACTCATATCTGTTTTTATATTTAATCTTTTGGGATATACTGTCTTAATTGAAGTGTATGAGGAAAATCTGGCCTCACACAGATATACAGCTGGAAAAGGGAGAACCTTTGCAGATAATTGTGGGTCGTCTTCTTTGATACTACACTGTAACTCTCTAAGTGATAGTTTTTTAAATTTAAGTTGCAGTGTTGAATCTGAAACCACATCAGTGAATTTTCTGTACTCTGTTGCATTAAAATCCATTGGCATTTGTCGATCTGTACTTTGAATGGATTGATCACATTATTTGTAATATTATGCAATAGTTTGGAAAATACTGGCTCAGGTGAGTTATTCACATCTCCCAAATGCTGGCACATTTCATTATAGAATATCAACAAATGATACTCATTAATATCACCAACAATCTTATCAGAAAAGTCTCAAAGAACTAGAAAGCTGTCAAGCTTGCCATGGCAGACATAAGTTTTCTGAAATTCTAATTTTTACTTGAAAGACTGAATTTTATCAATGGCAGCCAGTAATGCCATTCATTTCTTTGAAGTGACAGGTTCACTTTCTTTGTTTTCGAGAGATAACTGTTAAATACCAAGTCTGAATCATGATGGTTTGAAATCTGTCAGTCATTCTTTCAAGTAAAACAGTGGTCTGTGGAAAAAGTGGTTAGTTCAGCTTGCAGTTCAAGCACACGATTGCTTTTCCTTGAGATCGACGTTGCTATTTGTTAGACAGCAGAAGTGCCTTATGCAGCTTCCCATTTAGGGACAGAACAGGAAACATTTTCTGTAAGAGGTCAACAAGTATATACGTTAGGCATCGTGGACCACGGAATTGAGTTTAAGTTGAGTGTTGTAACGATTCAGCTACATCAGTGCAGTGTGAAAGCAGCCTTAGACAATATGTAAACAAATGGATGTGACTGTGTACCAATAAAACTTTATTTACAAAAACAGGGAGCAGACTAGGTTTGCACAGCAAACTGTAGTTTGCCAACCCTGACATACAGTATTAAAAAGATGAGTATATTAAGGTTAAGAGTTAATAAAATTAATAACTTACTGCTTCACCAAGGACATGCTTCTCAGTAGCATTGATATCTGTCATCATTCTTCTATCTGAATGATAGATGCTCTTGAGCATCTGTCAAGAGGATCCATGCTTACTGCTCTTCATTGTGTAACCCTCCGCTCTGATGCTATTCTCAGCATCTGAGCCCTGGATTCGAGAGTTTATCCTGCCTCGAGAACATCCCATAAATTATCTCTACCCTCTTTTCAAACTCAGCTCTTTTTGGCTTCTCCTTCTTGATCTCAAACGTGCTTACCTGTGTCCCGTCTTTAAATGATAAAAGCCTTCCTTTGACCCTCTCCTCCACTCACACCCAGTCTGTGCTTGGGCTCTATTTCCTTTGCATGGCAGCAGTCTCCTAGTCGTACATTTTGTTCTTAGGGTTCTCTTTCCTAGGACTTTTGCAATGTTTGATACCAGTGATCCCTGACGGCTTCTTGAAATTTCTGAAGCTCTCTTCTTAATTGGCTCCAAAATTTAATTTTCCTGGGCTTCTATTTACCATTCCGATGGTTCTTTCACCCAGTTTTCTTCCATCATCTCTTAAATGTTGGTCTTTCTTGGTTTTGCTTCTTATTTTCTTATTCATAACAGATAATTTTCACTGTTCTTTGTATGACCCATGGGTTACCTCTTCTACTTTCATGATTTCAGCTCCCATGTCTTTGCTGGTGACTCCCAAATTTGTATCTAGACTAAGCGTTTTTCCTGAGCTTTAGAACATGCTTCCAGTCCCCTATCAGACATCTCAATTTGGAGCTCCAGCAGCTACTTCCTGTGTATCATGTCTAAAATAGTTTATATCTCTTTTGAAACCCACGTTCCTCCTTATTTCAGTCAAAAGCACTTACTGGGCCCCAAACTAGAAATCTGGAATTATTTAAGATTCCTTTTCCCTTCACCTCTAATATCTATGTGCTCACCTGCAAATCCCCATAGCTGTACCTCCTAAATTTCTTTCTGCTACATTCATTATCTCCCTGTCTTGACTGCCTTTTCGTGAGTTCAGCTTCCTTTCTCTGGCTCTCAGCTGGGCTTTCTAATGTACCCTTGTCCTGTCTTCTAGTATATCTTTCCAGGCAAAGGTGATTCTTCCTTATCTGCCTCTTCTTACCTTGCAGATATTATTTAGTAGTCACTGGGTAATGTGGTTGCCTGTAAAAGCAAAATCTTATTGGTACTTTTCTGCTAAAAGACTCCCAGGGACTCCCCTTGGTCCAAAGGGTGAAGTTGAAACTCTTTAATGCCAGGTGTGAGATCTCTCACTGGCCATCCCTTGGCTCTTTAGTTAAGTTTCTCCCCTCCATCTGTCCACATATACCCAGCCCCCAGACCACCACAGTTCTCCAGGGCCACATCCATCACCTCTTACGGCTGCACTCTTTGCACATTTGCTAAAAATGTCCTCACTCCCCTCCCACGTCACAGTAGTCTTAAGGACCCCACTCCACTCTTTC
>NW_006769725.1:2165204-2170252 GCF_000442215.2 Lipotes vexillifer | reverse complement strand
AGTCTTAAGGACCCCCCTCCCCTCTTTCCTCCCCATGGAGTCTTTCCTAATACCCCACCATACTCTCACAGTGCACAGTGCACAGTGCATGGATAACAGCATTTACAGACATTTATTTTGGGTGCCTACTTTGTTCAGATCATTTGCAATCCTTATAATAACGCTGAAAGGTAGTAATTATTACTCCCACTTTAAAGATGAGGGCCCGAGTCCAAGATATATAATATTAAATGATTTGTCTGAAGTTAAAACACATCTAGACAGGGGCTGAGCTAGGCTCTGGACCTGGGCTCTTCCTGTTCCATCAGTCTGTATCTCTTTACTCTTCTAGGGGTTTCTTTACTATCTGAACATGTATTCATCTCCTCTAATCAGCAATACATTTCCACATCACCAGTTCAATAAATAAAGGAAGAGAAGAATTTGTGACTGATACAGAGTTTCAGGTATAAAGCAGTCCCATGATATAATCTCAGAAAACAGTGTTAGAGTTTAGTGATTTGTCTTTGTCAAAGAGCTGTTTATTTAGATCTTGGGTAAAGTATTTTTGTTCTTGTACATTTTGGTCAACAAATGTTTACTGTGCGCAGTGTTCTCCGAAACCCTGCCCAGGAAACAGACATTGGTATGATTGTTTGCATCCTCAGAGAGCTTTGGTATGGTAGGAATTTATGACAAACACACAGCTGATGTGGACTGGTGGTAAGAATAAAGTGCCTCAGGTTTTTAAGCAGAGGAAGGTCACATGAGACTGCATTTAAATGGGACCAGGAAAGATTTCCTGATGGATGAGTAGAATTCCAATAAAGGGAGATATTTATTTTAAACTTCCCATCTTCCTATTCAGGGGATAGGAAGCTTAAAATAAATATAAAGTAAGAAAGAAGTCTGGTTTGGTCCATTTGTAATTCAGATCAATTATTGATACCCTTTAGTCTTCGAGTTTAGAGCAGTGATGGAGTATCAGTTTTAAAAATTCTGTTTATTGTACAGTAAACAAATGCATAAAATAAATGTGGAGCTTAATGATTAATGAGTGTGGATTTTAAGTAAGGAACAGGGTGGGTTTGTCTTTGCGTTTGTTGCATGGGATTTCCTAGGCACTGGGTATCACATGTAGTCCTCTGCAGGACGGGTGTGGCCTGTAAGAGAATTCCCACAGTGTTCTTGTCCTGACAAGGTCATCTTGTCTGTCGAAGTAATTTTCTTAAGTCCACACTGCGCCAGGGCGGCTTTGCTTCTGTTCCTTAGGACATGGTCTTTGGTGGCCTCAGCTAACTTTTTGACAGTGCTCACTTTTTCTGAATTCTCGGCAGCCCCTCTTGGACACTATAGACATTTTTTTCCCCTGAGGTACACCTGGAATAGTAGCTAATATGTAGATGTGGGTGGTGAATGTGTTACAAAGATTTACTGTTATAAACTCAGGTCAAATCATAGTAATTTAATGCCTGCATGGTGTTCTGTGAAAGCTTTGATGAGCAGAGTGGAATTCTTTCTTCTTTTACTGTTCCCTCTCATTCTGCCACTTACATGACAAGTGTGTTATTAGCACCCATCAAAATTAAAAGCCAAGTGAAGTAGGCTTTTCGATATAGTATTTCAAAAAGTACACTTATGTTATTGCCTTCAGATGGTATATAGCAGGAGTCCCCAACCCCCCTGGGCTGCACAGCAAGAGGTGAGTGGCAGGCAAGCGAGCGAAGCTTCATCTGTATTTACAACCTCTCCCCATCGCTCGCATTACCGCCTGAGCTCCGCTTCCTGTCAGATCAGCGGCGGCATTAGATTCTCATGGGAGCCCGAACCCTACTGTGAACTGCACATGTGAGGGATCTAGGTTGCACACTGCTTGTGAGAATCTAATGCCTGATGATCTGAGGGGGAGCTGAGGCGGTGATGCTAGCGCTGGGGAGTGGCTGCAAATACAGATTATCATTAGAGAGAGGTTTGACCACACAGAGACCATAATAAATCAATTGCTTGCAGACTCATATCAAAACCCTATCAGAGGGCTTCCCTGGTGGCGCAGTGGTTGAGAGTCCACCTGCCGATGCAGGGGACACGGGTTCGTGCCCCAGTCCGGGAAGATCCCACATGCCGCAGAGCGGCTGGGCCCATGAGCCATGGCCGTTGAGCCTGCGCGTCCGGAGCCTGTGCTCCGCAATGGGAGAGGCCACAACAGTGAGAGGCCCGAATACCGAAAAAAACCCCAACAAAACAAAAACCCTATCAGTGAGTGGCAAGTGAAAACAAGCTCAGGACTCCCACTGATGCTGCATTATGGTGAGTTGTATAATTATTTCACTATATATTACAATGTAATAACAATAGAAATAAAGTGCACAATAAATGTAATGCGCTTGAATCATCCCGAAACCACCCACCCCCCGCCCAGTCTGTGGAAAAATTGTCTTGTATGAAACCGGTCCCTGGGGCCACAAAGGTTGGGGACCGCTGGTGTATAGAATAAGTGTCCGCATGTTTGAGACATTGTGCTAGGAGTGATAACAAAAAAGATTAACATAAAGTTTAGCTTTCCTGGGAGTTTGTAATTTTAAAAAATATATATATTTTTAATATTGAGCTGCATGAGCTGTTTATATATTTTGGAGATTAATCCTTTGTCCATTGATTAGTTTGCAAATATTTTCTCCCATTCTGAGAGTTGTCTTTTCATCTTGTTTGTAGTTTCCTTTGCTTTGCAAAAGCTTTTAAGTTTCATTAGGTCCCATTTGTTTATTTTTGTTTTTATTTCCATTACTCTAGGAGGTAGGTCAAAAAAGATCTTGCTGTGATTTATGTCAGAGAGTGTTCTTCCTTTCTTTTCCTCTAAGAGTTTTATAGTGTCTGGTCTTACATTTAGGTCTTTAATCCATTTTGAGTTTATTTTTGTTTATGGTGTTAGGGAGTGTTCTAACTTCATTCTTTTACATGTAGCTGTTCAGTTTTCCCAGCACCACTTACTGAAGAGGCTGTCTTTTCTACATTGTATATCCTTGCCTCCTTTGTCATAGATAAGTTGACCGTAGGTGTGTGGGTTTATCTCTGGGCTTTCTATCCTGTTCCATTGATCTATATTTCTGTTTTTGTGCCAGTACCATATTGTCTAATTACTGTAGCTTTGTAGTATAGTCTGAAGCCAGGGAGCCTGATTCCTCCAGCTCCGTTTTTTTCCCTCAAGTCTGCTTTGGCTATTTGGGGTCTTTTGTGTCGCCATACAAATTTTGATTTTTTGTTCTAGTTCTGTAAAAAATGCCATTGGTAATTTGATAGGGATTGCATTGAATCTGTAGATTGCTTTGGGTAGTATAGTCATTTTCACAATATTGATTCTTCCAATCCAAGAACATGGTATATCTCTCCATCAGTTGGTATCATCTTTAATTTCTTTCATCAGTGTCTTATAGCTTTCTGCATACAGAAAACTTTTGTCTTTTGTCTCCCTAGGTAGGTTTATTCCTAGGTATTATATTCTTTTTGTTGCCATGGTAAATGGGAGTGTTTCCTTAATTTCTCTTTCAGATTTTTATCATTAGTGTATAGGAATGCAAGAGATTTCTGTGCATTAATTTTGTATCCTGCAACTTTACCAAATTCACTGATTAGCTTTAGTAGTTTTCTGGTGGCATCTTTAGGATTCTCTATGTATAGTATCATGTCATCTGACAACAGTGACAGTTTTACTTCTTCTTTTCCTATTTGTATTCCTTTTATTTCTTTTTCTTCTCGGATTGCCGTGGCTAGGACTTCCAAAACTATGTTGAATAATCGTGGTGAGAGTGGATATCCTTGTCTTGTTCCTGATCTTAGAGGAAATGCTTTCGGTTTTTCACCATTGAGAATGATGTTTGCTGTGGGTTTGTCGTATACGGCCTTTATTATGTTGAGGTAGATTCCCTCTGTGCCCACTTTCTGGACAGTCTTTTATCATAAATGGGTGTTGAATTTTGTCAAAAGCTTTTTCTGCCCCTATTGAGATGATCATATGGTTTTTATTCTTCAGTTTGTTAATATGGTGTATCACATTGATTGATTTGCATATATTGAAGAATCCTTGCATCCCTGGAATAAATCCCACCTGATCATGGTGTATGATCCTTTTAATGTGCTGTTGGATTCTGTTTGCTAGTATTTTGTTCAGGATTTTTGCATCTATATTCATGAGTGATATTGGTCTCTAATTTTCTTTTTTTGTAGTATCTTTGTCTGGTTTTGGTATCAGGGTGATGGTGACCTCATAGAATGAGTTTGGGAGTGTTCCTTCCTCTGTAGTTTTTTGGAAGAGTTTCAGAGGATGGGTGTTAGCACTTCTCTAAATATTTGATAGAATTCACCTGTGACGCCATCTGGTCCTGGACTTTGGTTTGTTGGCAGATTTTTAATCACAGTTTCAATTTCATTACTTGTGATTGGTCTGTTCATATTTTCTGTTTCTTCCTGGTTCAGTCTTGGAAGGTTATAACTTTCTCAGAATGTGTCCATTTCTTCCAGGTTGTCCATTTTATTGGCATAGAGTTGCTTGTAGTAATCTCTTAGGATGCTTTGTATTTCTACAGTGTCTGTTGTTACTTCTCCTTTTTCATTTCTAACTTTACTGATTTCAGTCCTCTCCCTCTTTTTCTTGATGAGTCTGGCTAATGGTTTATCAATTTTGTTTATCTCCTCAAAGAACCAGCTTTTAGTTTTATTGATCTTTGCTACTATTTTCTTTGTTTCTATTTCTTTTATTTCTGCTCTGATCTTTATGATTTCTTTCCTTCTGCTAACTTTGGGTTTTGTTTGTTCTTCTTTCTCTGTTTCCTTTAGGTATAAGGTTAAATTGTTTATTTGAGATTTTTCTTGTTTCTTGATGCAGGCTTGTATTGCTATAAACTTCCCTCTTAGAATTGCTTTTGCTGCAACCCATAGGTTTTGTTTTTGTTTGTTTTTTTTAACATCTTTATTGGGGTATAATTGCTTTACAATGGTGTGTTAGTGTCTGCTTTATAACAGAGTGAATCTGTTATACATATGTTCCCATATCTCTTCCCTCTTTTCTCCCTCCC
>NW_006769725.1:2156971-2163039 GCF_000442215.2 Lipotes vexillifer | reverse complement strand
TTTCTAAGAATTTGTCCATTTCTTCCAGATTGTCCATTTCATTGGCATAGAGTTGCTTGTAGTAATCCCTCATGATTTTTTTTATTTCTGCAGTGTCTGTTGTAACTTCTCCTTTTTCATTTCTAACTTTACTGATTTGAGTCCTCTCCCTCTTTTTCTTGATGAGTCTGGCTAATGGTTTATCAATTTTGTTTATCTGCTCAAAGAACCAGCTTTTAGTTTTATTGATCTTTGCTACTGTTTTCTTTGTTTCTATTTCTTTTATTTCTGCTCTGATCTTTATGATTTCTTTCCTTCTGCTAACTTTGGGTTTTGTTTGTTCTTCTCTGTTTCCTTTAGGTATAAGGTTAAATTGTTTATTTGAGATTTTTCTTGTTTCTTGATGCAGGCTTCTATTGCTATAAACTTCCCTCTTAGAATTGCTTTTGCTGCAGCCCATAGGTTTTGGATCATCGTGTTGTCATTGTCATTCGTCTTTAGGTATTTTTTTATTTCCTCTTTGATTTAGTCACTGATCTCTTGGTTATTTAGTAACATATTGTTGAGCCTCCATGTGTTTGTGTTTTTTACATTTTTTTCCCTGTAATTGATTTCTAGTCTCATAGCGTTGTGGTCAGAAAAGATGCTTGATATGATTTCAGTTTTCTTAAATTTACTGAGGATGGATCTGGGACCCAAGATGTGATCTATCCTGGAGAATGTTCCATGCGCACTTGAGAAGAAAGTGTAATCTGCTGTTTTTAGATGGAATGTCCTATAAATATCAATTAAATCTATCTGGTCTGTTGTGTCATTTAAAGCTTGTGTTTCCTTATTAATTTTCTGTTTGGATGATCTGTCCATTGGTGTAAGTGAGGTGTTAAAGTCCCCCACTATTATTGTGTTACTGTCGATTTCCTCTTTTATAGCTGTTAGCAGTTGCCTTATGTAGGGAGGTGCTACTCTGTTGGGTGTATATATACTTATAATTGTTATATCTTCTTCCTGGATTGATCCCTTCATCATTATGTAGTGTCCTTCCTTGTGTCTTGTAAGATTCTTTATTTTAAAGTCATTTTATCTGATATAAGTATTGCTACTCCAGCTTTCTTTTGATTTCCATTTGCCTGGAATATCTTTTTCCATCCCCTCCCTTTCATTCTGTATGTGTCCCTAGGTCTGAAGTGGGTCTCTTGTAGATAACATATATATGGGTCTTGTTTTTCTATGCATTTAGCCAGTCTGTGTCTTTTGGTTGGGGTATTTAATCCATTTACATTCAAGGTTATTATCGATATGTATGTTCCTATTACCATTTCCTTAATTGTTTTGGGTTTGCTTTTGTAGGTCCTTTTCTTCTTTTGTGTTTCCCACTTAGAGAAGTTCCTTTAGCATTTGTTGTAGAGCTGGTTTGGTGGTGCTCAATTCTCTTAGCTTTTGCTTGTCTGTAAAGCTTTTGATTTCTGCATTGAATCTGAATGGGATCCTTGCTGGGTAGAGTAATCTTGGTTGTGGGTTCTTCCCTTTCATCACTTTAAACATATCATGCCACTCCCTTCTGGCTTGTAGAGTGTCTGTTGAGAAATCAGCTGTTAACCTTATGGGAGTTCCCTTGTATGTTATTTGTCATTTTTCCCTTGCTGCTTTCAGTAATTTTTCTTTGTCTTTAATTTTTGCCAATTTGATTACTATGTGTCTCGGCATGTTTCTACTTGGGTTTTTCCTGTATGGGACTTTCTGCACTTCCTGGACTTGGGTGGCTATTTCCTTTCCCATGTTAAGGAAGTTTTCAACTCTAATCTCTTCAGATATTTTCTCTGGTCCTTTCTCTCTCTCTTCTCCTTCTGGGACCCCTCTGATGCGAATGTTGTTTCTTTTAATGTTGTCCCAGAGGTCTCTTAGGCTATCTTCATTTCTTTTCATTCTTTTTTCTTTATTCTCTTCTGCAGCAGTGAATTCCACCCTTCTGTCTTCCAGGTCACTTATGCATTCTTTTGCCTCAGTTATTCTGCTCTTGATCCCTTCTAGTTATTTTAAATTTCATTTATTGTATTGTTCATCTCTTTTTGTTTATTTTTTAACTTTTCTAAGTCTTTGTTAAACATTTCTTACATCTTCTCGATCTTTGCCTCCATTCTTTTTCTGAGGTCCTGAATCATCTTCACTATCATTATTATGAATTCTTTTTCTGGAATGTTGCCTATCTCCACTTCATTTAGTTGTTTTTTGGGGTTTTTACTTGTTCCTTCATCTGTTACATAGCCCTCTGCCTTTTCATCTTGTCTTTCTGTGAATGTGGTTTTTGTTCCATAGGTTGCAGGATTGTAGTTCTTCTTGCTTCTGCTGTCTGCCCTCTGGTGGATGAAGCTATCTGAGAGGCTTGTGCAAGTTTCCTGATGGGAGGGACTGGTGGTGGGTAGAGCTGGCTGTTGCTCTGGTGGGCAGAGCTCAGTAAAACTTTAATCTGCTGACTGCTGATGGATGGGGCTGGGTTCCCTCCCTGTTGGTTGTTTGGCCTGAAGCTACCCAGCACTGGAGCCTACTGGGGCTCTTTGGTGGGGCTAATGGCAGACTCTGGGAGGGCTCATGTCAAGGAATACTTACCAGAACTTCTGCTGCCAGTGTCCTTGTCCTCATGGTGAACCATAGCCCCCCGCTCCCCCCGCCGCCTCTGCAGGAGACCCTCCAGCGCTAGCAGGTGGGTCTGGTTCATTCTCCCCTGGGTTCACTGCTCCTTCCCCTAGGTCCCAATGCGCCCACTACTTTGTATATGCCCTCTAAGAGTGGAGTCTCTGTTTCCCCCAGTCCTGTCGAAGTTCTGCAATCCAATCCCGCTAGCCTTCAAAGTCTGATTCTCTAGGAATTCCTTCTCCCGTTGCCAGACCCCAGGTTGGGAAGCCCGACGTGAGGTCAGAACCTTCACTCCAGTGGGTGGACTTCTGTGGTATAAGTGTTCTCCAGTTTGTGAGTCACCCACCCAGCAGTTATAGGATTGGATTTTATTGTGATTGCGCCCCTCCTACTGTCTCAGTGTGGCTTCTCCTTTGTCTTTGGATGTGGGGTATCTTTTTTGGTGAGTTCCAGTGTCTTCCTGTCGATGTTTGTTCAGCAGTTAGTTTTGATTCCCATGCTCTCGCAAGAGGGAGTGAGAGCACATCCTTCTACTCCACCATCTTGAACCAGTCTCTCTGACATTTAATTCTTGAAAATCTTTTTAGCTGTTGTCAGTGCAATTTCGGACTCATAAACTCAACAGGGTTAAATGTTTAAAATTTGAAATGAAAAATTTTTATGCAATCATTAGTGTCATTGACTGAAATCTTCTGTTTTCATAGATTTGATCCAGGCTACCAATGAGACCAATGTTAATATTCCTCAGATGGCGGACACGCTCTTTGAGCGGGCAACAAACAGTAGCTGGGTGGTTGTATTTAAAGCTTTAGTCACTACGCATCATCTCATGGTGCATGGAAATGAGGTAAACCATGTAGACCTAACTTTTCTTTTTCTGGCAGGGGGGGGAGGCTGGTGATGATTTAAGTTTCTTAAGCTTTCACTAATTCGGAGAAAAATAAGAGGACGTATATGGTTCAGAGTCATCTGGAGTATAATTTTAATCTACTATTTAGCTGTTTTTCAGAAATATGTTGTTAGACATTTTGTTAGGGATATCAAAGTGTTAAATCTGTATATACCATGTAAACGTATTGATGGACAAAAATATTAGGAGAAAGGAACAACAAAATTATTTTCCCATTGGGAAGTAATTCTTTGTGCCTCTGTGTGAAAATTGCTTTCATAAAAATGTTTAATTTTGGAAAATATTGACTAAACTAAAAATTAGCCATTTTATATGGGATACCTACCAAATCCTATTAAATTGCAGTGTTTCTGTTATATACAGAAATGAAAGATCACACAATTTAATTCTATTTCAGTGAGTCTGATCAGTTTTTATTCCCCCTCAGAGAAAGCCCACAGACTAGGAAACTTTATACTGAGTAAAAAAGATCACAATGAGAATTTATATTTTTAGAAAATTCCCTTTAGTATCAGAACTTGTTTAAAGTAGTGATTTCAGATTATTGATGTTTAGTTATGACTTTTGTTTTTCAGAGATTTATTCAGTATTTGGCCTCTAGAAATACACTATTCAATCTCAGCAATTTTTTGGACAAAAGCGGATCCCATGGTGAGAATATTATGTTTTATAATTTTCTTGCTAATGTTTTTGATGCAGAATTTTTTTATTTTTTAAGTGAGGTTATTAATTAAAAATCACTGTTAACTGATAGCTCCATTGGATATACAAGAAAAAAATGTAAACATAACTATATAGTTACTTTATATTAGCTTTAAAATATTTAATTATTATGCAACTCAGCATATGAATTATACAGTAATTCTATTTCTTGTCTTTTTCAATGTTTACCTTAAAAAGTAACAGTGGGTATGTTAGATCCACAATTGTTTGTTGATGAAGGTGTAAGAGGCAATGAAATGAAAAACTACTTTGCCAGTGAAAAATAATCCAGTTTTAAATGTTTTTTTGTAAATTAATAGAATTTGTACTGCAGTCATTTGTTCATTCAGCATATTTACTGGTTGTCTATTACATATAAGGCAAGCACACCAAGCAAGTGGATAGTTCTCAGCTACATGTATTAAATCTGCAACAGTGAACAAAAATGCAAGGAAAAATCAGAAAAGACATTCTGTACAAAGATGGTAGCATATCTAAATTGAATGGTCTTGGAATGTCTCATACCAAAAGCATTTTTGCCTGAAGTAGGATTTTAAATGAGGCCTGTCTGGTACACTTATTGACCTCATCTTAGAATTATTTACATTTGAGGAGTTTAAAAAAAAATTGGAACTAGCAAAGCACAGTTGAAGGTATTTTATTAATTAGTTTTATCTCCTCTGCCCCTCCCCCCAGGTTATGATATGTCTACCTTCATAAGGCGCTATAGTAGATATTTGAATGAAAAGGCTTTCTCTTACAGACAGATGGCATTTGACTTTGCCAGAGTGAAGAAAGGGTATGTTTTTTCTTTCTCATATTTATTTGATCAGAAGAAGGCTTCGAGACATACTTGATTTATCTTAACTAAGTTAATTGCCAACTAGTTTTGATCATGCAGGCCCGGTTTATAATAACCTAAAAAAAAAAAACTCAATAATATTATGCAAGTTAGCCTTGTGGTTGCAATGTTACTTATTTATATTTTCATGCAGAAAATCTGATTTGCTGCTCAGAGTTGACATGGTACAACATTTTATTTTGTTAAAATCAACTCAAAATTCTTCAACAGTTATATACCTTCAAATAATTTTAAATGGAGAGAATTTAAACAAGTTTCATTTAAGAGAACATGGCTGTAGTCGACAATAGTTATTTCAGTGTGTTTTGATTGAGGTGAAACTGAACTGTATGTGTGTGTGGAGATCTGTCACAGATCTGGAGAACAGATAACACTGTCCTACTGTTATACATGCACACACACAAACACATGAAAACACACCATATCTGAACTAATTATTAATACTAACCATTGATTAGGAAAATCTCATTGATACATACTCCTTGCATGTTTAATTCATAATTGCTATTTATTTCCCTCTAAATAGATGTTTGAGTTTAATCAAAAGTGTTCAGCTGTAGATCTGTGCAAATCTTGTATCCATTCCTAATTTGAAATAATGGCAACATATTGTACAAAGTTTAATATTTTAGTCTCAAGAATTCACACAAAGAGATATAACTCTGTTTTCTGATAGCTGACCTCAAGTTAGCTTTGAACTACTTTTCTTTTATCATGGTAGTGAAAAATATAAACTTGCCTATTCAAAATAAACTAGTTTCTTGTGGGTGAACATTTTAAAAAATTAAGGTTTGAGTTCATCCCCATCTCATTAGAGATGATTCTAGTTCCTATGCCTTCCTCTGACTTCTTACATGGCCCTGGGCAGCCGTGGCTGATGTTCCGAGCTGGATTGTGACCTCTCCACGATATGTCCACAGCCTTCTTAGAAACTTCTGCACCGCTGAGTGGGCACATAAGGGCACTTTGGGATGCTTTCCCTCC
>NW_006769725.1:2082753-2156934 GCF_000442215.2 Lipotes vexillifer | reverse complement strand
TTCCCTACCATTGAGGTGGGAGAGACTGAAAGCTGCCATTATCAGCACAGTCACGTCACCTGGGCATTTTCCTCAGCTGTTTCACTCTGCTGCTTCTTGACCATCTCTGGATACAGGAGCTCCCTAAGAGGCCTGTGGGTGGGTGCAGGCTTCAGTGCCCCCTACGATGCACCCTTCAGTGCTAACCTCCAGTCACGTTCTCTACAGCTGGTTAAACTCAGCTCTTTTTGACCAAACTGCAAATCAGAATGCCTTTTTCTTCACTTGATGGTTAATAGTATAAATTCTGTTCCCAGTCCTACAGGTTTTGAAGACTTCCAGGACATGTTTTCTCTCTCTCTCTCTCTCAAAAACAAACAAACTGGGGTTTAGGAAACCTAGATTTTTAATACTAGTATTTCTGTTATAGATTTAGAAAAATCCATTCATAAATTCAGCTGGCCTCTTTTATCCAGACCACATTGCTTTCTTCCTGAGGGCAGTGCATAGAAAGCACGGCCTGTGTGGTTAAGGAATGCAAGTGGGTGAGAAGGAGTATAGAGAAGGGACCCAACCAAAGCCTCTTCACATCTCAGAATCATCCCAGGAGATTAACAAGGAAATAGGAGGAAAACAGTTTGGAACAATGCATGTGGTCTCAAATTTTCCACATACAAGTAAGTTTTACCTTTTTGGTTTTTGTTAAATTGTAGGGCTGATGGTGTCATGAGGATAATGGCTCCTGAGAAACTACTGAAGAGTATGCCCATACTACAGGGACAGATTGATGCACTGCTGGAATTCGACGTACGTATCTCACCAGAAAATGCTTCTTACACAGTCATGCTGCCTTTTATTTGAAGGTGGGCTGCAGATAAGGAATTTCCTCAAGAAACAGATTTAGGTCTCCCTCATATAGTTGAATTAGATGAACACTTAGTTTAGGCTGTCAGTGAGGAATAGAGGATTTTGGTTGTCCAGACTGTCAGAGAAGTTTACAGGTGTTTACTTCAGTCTTGGAAAACTACGAGTGGTGCATTCTTGGATCCCCATGTTCAGAGCAGAATGGTGGCCTCCTGTTGTGTTTGACAGAATAAAGTAGCTGCAGAACATACGTTCAGGCAGCTAAATACCCCAGCCTGCTATTAGAAACTATTTTATACAGTCTGTTTAAATGGCACCATCCATGGAAGAGAATTATTTTTGTTCTGTCATGGTCCTTCTTCCTGCCAATACCAATGTGGCTTGTCTCTTAAAACCAAACCTGTATCTTGACTGTGATGGTGGATACGCTAACTTACACATGCGATAAGATGATATAGAACTAAACATACACATAACGGGTAAAACGGGAAATCTCAGTAAGATGGGTGGATTGTATTGATATCAGTATCCTGGTTGTGATATTGTACTATAATTTTGCAAGATTTTACCTCTGGGAGAAACTGGTAAATAGTACATGGGCATCTCTATATTTTTCACAGTTTCATGTGGATTTGCAGTTATTTCAAACTAAACATTTTAATTAATGAAACATACCTGATTTGTGAAAATAAAATGTTCTGCCATGTAGGAAGATTCTTAACTCACATTGTTATCTTTCCTCTGTTTTGGTGGTTGCCTAAAACAAAGATTTTCCTCAAATATTAGTAACTAAAATCTCTGTTAAGATTATGGTTCTGTCTATCCTAGTCACAACACCCAACTCCTGTGAAATTTCATTTAAAGCAGCAAACCATCTTACTGCTTTTTGACAGATTTGACAGTAAGGACATCACTAGGTACATATGGAATTGCTTCTCTTAACTTTTTTTCTTATTATTCATTTTTCTTTGCTTTCCTTACCCTTAATGTTGGTACTGTCTTACTTAAAGGAGAAAAGAAGTCAGAAAAGGAAAAAGAGCAGAGCATGAGGAGTTGTGAGCAGGGATTGGGAAATGGAGAGGAATTATTCTTCTTTGTGCTAGTGATTAGAGTATTTGCTGGGTGGGTGAATACTATGAGTCTCCAGAATTATTTTAGGGGTAGCCGGCTAAGGTATGTTTTCCCTGTGCTAGGCTTCCTCTCTGAGTCACTGCAGGCCCCTGGAGCCTGAACCCTTCCACAGAGATCATTACACAGGGGAAGGGGAAGAATGTAATATGGCATAGTAAAAGCAACAGGAGTCCAGGTGTTCAAAAGTTGGATTTGATTTATCTGTGGATCATTAATCAAATAGAACGTATATATGTCTTATAATTGATAGGACTAA
Organism: Lipotes vexillifer; assembly: GCF_000442215.2. Lineage (NCBI taxonomy): Eukaryota > Metazoa > Chordata > Mammalia > Artiodactyla > Lipotidae > Lipotes > Lipotes vexillifer. Next base: position 2,154,704 of record NW_006769725.1, on the reverse strand, counting down.
CTTCATTGACTTAAATTGAAGCAAAAAAATAGGCAATCCAGTTTTTGATATTGGTAGTGTTACTCAAAGAGTTATGCAGCATTTGGTGAATATGAATGAATTTCATCGTAATCATTTGAGACTTCTTAACATGCTCTGAGAAAAATTGTCATTTGATGATCTGCAGTTAACTTATGAAATTTTCATCTGTTTCTAGGTACATCCAAATGAACTAACCAATGGTGTCATAAATGCTGCATTTATGCTTCTTTTCAAGGACCTTATCAAACTTTTTGCTTGCTACAATGATGGAGTTATTAATTTACTTGGTAGGTAGAACTACTGAATGGTGTCTGTGAAGAGAGACTGTATCAGAATGCAAAGATTTGGATGCTACAGACTTCATAAAAATCTAAATACACGGCTCATTCAGGTCACATTTCTGTGTGTGTTCTTATGTCGAGATTAAGTGCAGGGAATGGAAAGCATTCTAGGTATTTTCAGCAGAAAGAGACTTCATACAGGGATTTTGATGCCTCCAAAATTTTGGAATGACCGAAGGAGCAGGTTCTAGGCTTTGCCTTTTGGAATAAGTCCCATAATGATACATAACTGTTCCACTGTGCTGACAACTACCTCTGATGCCTCCCCTGGAGGTGCTCCTATTTTGATGTAGTTCTATACATCTCACTATCTTTCATTTGCCGTAAAGTGAAAATCAGATAGATACACTGCTTGACGTTTGGCGTACAGTAAAAGATTTCTTTCTGCTGACAAGGTCACCCCTTTCTGGGATATAATGATTCAGCAAACCACTTCCACCTAGTGCCAGTCTGAGAAAACATCTCTAAACCAAGCTTGAATTATTTTTTTTCCCCGCTGTCAGCTGGTCATAGGGATCTCCGCAGAGGCTATAGGCATGATTGGAGGGAGAAGTAACCGTCCAGAAGATGTAGGTATGCTGGGAGTATGAGCCACCTGTTCATACAACCTACATGGATATCCAGGCACTGCTCGAGGCTGATCACTTATATTACCACCTCCATTTGATGATGGAGTATATTTTTGCACTTGTCTAGCTTTATGGTTTGGTGTATAAGATATCGCTTGAGGTCTTATGATCACTTGGTATTCTCTGGTCAGAACTTCAGTCTCTAGAAGCAAGCCTAGAGCAGTTTTTCCAAAGGAGATCAGTTACTATCTGAAAAAGAAATGGCCCTGCTCCAAAGCGCTAGAGGCTTCTGTTGTATTTTCCTATTGGCATGTGCCAGAGTCGTCCTGCAGCATTTGGATCTGCTGTAGACACTTGCAGTGCCTTTAGCTCTGCAGGAACAAAGGCCTGAGTGGCCCCAGGTTGGAGCAGTTGCAGAGTCTTCCTTGAGCTGGGCCCTGCTTCCATCTGACACCATACACCGATACTCCGTTTAGAGCAGCACATGCACATGTTGTCTATGCTACCTCCAAAACCAAACAAAGCTCAGCAAAACTTTCGCCTGCATTTTCGTTACAGAGAGTGCAAGGTGAAGCAATGTGTCTTTCAGATGGAGGGGACCTTTGGACCCGCAGAAACTTCATTGATGTAGCAGGTCCCTGGGCTTTCATAGATTCTCTCTCCTTCCCCTTGACCTGCCTGTGACTTATTAGGCACCTAGCATACCTGAAATTCTTTCCCACCAGCCACAGTCAGCCTGATGTCATCAAATGTTATCCAGTGGCATTATGACAACCAGAGAGGTTAATATACTTGAATTAAGACGGTGGCCATGTACTGGCATCCCTGCCAGATGAAAGAAAACTGCTTCTGTTGGGCTGTGTTTACTGAGGTAGATACAAAAAACTTGCTAGTTTGATAGAAGCTTATCACATGTCAGCAACTGTGCTGATTTTATGCTGGAAAGGAGGACACATCTGGATCTCTGCAAGTAAGAATCATCACCTGATTAAGTTTCCAGTAACCTATAGTTCATCTCTAAGATTCACTCATCTTTTGCACAAACCAGGTATGCAAGTTAACTGGGAATATGATGGAATTGCTACCCTGTATCTTTGTAGAGATCATGAAACCGATGTGGGGATCCTGCTAGGTTTAAAGTATTTCTGTGTATTTCAAAGTATTTCATCTATGTACTCAGGAAACTGGGGAAATAACCACTGATAGTTTCATGCATCCACTGGATCTAATTTTTTTTAAATCTCCTAATCCCCAGAAAGCCTCCACTCAGATCGGTAGAAAATATAGTGACATTTTGGATCCCCAGAGACTAGCATCGGCTTAGAGTCTGTGTCCCTGAAAATTCTGGGTATGTCCCCTTTCCCATGTGCGTAGTCACTCTGGTAAATGTCCCTTTGCAGAAGAGTAGGAATAGATGCTTTTGGCTGTGTTTCAAGGCTCTTACTCAAGAATATCTGGAGGGCTTATTAAAATTGAGGTTGCTGGATACTAACTCAGAGTTTCTAACTCAGTAGGTCTGGGGTAGGGCCTGAGAATTTGCATATCTAGTGAGGGCCTGGATGGTGCTGGGTTTGGGGGGCTACAGTTTGGGAACCACTGTGTTAGATCCACTTCCAGATGTTCGGGCCAGCATTTTTTTTAACATCTTTATTGGAGTATAATTGCTTTACAATGGTGTGTTAGTTTCTGCTTTAAAACGAAGTGTATCAGCTATACGTATACATATATCTTCATATCTCCTCCGTCTTGTGTTTCCCTCCTACCCTCCCCGTCCCACCCCTCTAGGTGGTCACAAAGCATCGAGCTGATCTCCTTGTGTTATGCGGCTGCTTCCCACTAGCTATCTATTTTACGTTTGGTAGTGTATATATGTCCATGCCACTCTCTCACTTTGTCCCAGCTTACCCTTCCCACTCCCTGTGTCCTCAAGTCCATTCTCTACATCTGTGTCTTTATTCCTGTCCTGCCCCTAGGTTCATCAGAAGCTTTTTTTCTTAGATTCCATATGTATGTGTTAGCGTACAGTATTTGTTTTTCTCTTTCTGACTTACTTCACTCTGTATGACAGACTCTAGGTCCATCCACCTCACTACAAATAACTCAGTTTCGTTTCTTTTTATGGCTGAGTAATATTCCATTGTGTATATGTGCCACATCTTTATCCATTCATCAGTCGATGGGCACTTAGGTTGCTTCCACGTCCTGGCTATACAGGCCAGCATTTTCAATCGGTGCTTCTTGGCATGTTCACCCAAATTGATGAATTATCAGTGACATCAGAAAAACGAACATAATGGTCCTTCTTTACTGCTCAGAACCCTTAGAATTTATTTGAATTATCTAGATTTTTATCCGTTAGGATTGCCCGATTCAGGAGGAAAAAAATACAGGACGTCTCGTTCAGTTTGTATTCAGATCAACGTGAGTAACTTTTTTAGTATTAGTCCCATGGAATATCTGGGGCCTACTTATGCTAAAAATTATTTTTTACAATTTCAGTTTAACTCAGTGTCTTGTATTTTATCTGGCATCCCGACTGCCGACATGAATTTGCACAGTCTTACACTTCTTTTAGCATGTATGTTTTTTTCCTCTTGAGTCAGGCTTTGTACTTGTCTCCTGAGGACATGCTGGATTGCTGGGTTCTAAATCTCATTCTAGGTATTGAAGCAGTTGGCACAGGGAAGGGAGTAAGAAGTAGAGGGACAGAGCATGAGGAGAATTTTTATTCCCTCGTGGAAGGTGGGTTGATTACAGGATCTCCAAGCAATGCAGGACCAGCCTCTTCAGACTGAGAAAGAAAAGCCTTTTCCAACAAGGGTAGCTCATTTTGGTTTGAATCTACCCAAGTACTTTCCTTTCCAGTTTTCTTTTTCAATAAGAGTCCTAACTTTCACAAAGGAGACCATGTTGAAGCTGGAAATTTAACTTGCCCACATACATTATAATTCAGCAACTCACAAGATTAGACTCTCTGACTTTGGCGATGACAGCCCTGTGTCTGTAAGGATAAGATTATTTTAGGGCAGCTTGGAGTACTACAGTCTGACTGGAGCCTTGAGCCAGTCATTTTAAATCCTGTGTTGTCATTTTCCTTTTTAAGCTCTCCATGGAGTCGGGAGCAGCCGTCCACCCCACAGTTCCATCTACCTTGTTCTCGTCATTGTCTATCCCAGCAGCTGCTTGTTCTGATAAGCTCCATTCTAGGTGCTTATTTCAGAAAACCACAGGTCATAATTTAAGTAATTATTTTGCTCCTGTGCCGCACAGATTCCGAGAATCCTTCTCTACTAGTTGCAGGTGGTCATCACTGCCTTCACATTCTTTCAGGTTATCTATCTAATCCCAGATTCCTCCCTTTGACGTTTTTGAGGGTCTGATGTCTACAGCCTCTTCAGCCACCAAATACTGCGTCTATGCAAGAAACAGAAACCACTCTACGTATTCTAAGTAGAAAAGGATTCGAAACAAGGGGTTAGGTCTTCATTTAATTATGGGACGCCTACAGGAACTGGTTCTGGTCTCGGCCTCCTGAGATGCTCCTGAAGTAACCAGTTCTTGTGCTCTAGGGAAGCTACTGCTTGTGAGGCCACTACTTGAAAGTATGCTGAAACAATCTCGGCTGCCTTACAACACTAGGGAGCTGGAGAATGGACACTTAAAGCTATAACGCAGGGAGTAGGGAGTCAGATCAAGTGGCTGTGACTGTGACAGTTATTCCCTAAAGCCCAGGAACGCTGGAGGGTGACAGTGAAATGCTGTGAAAGATAGCTCACCCTTCAAGGATCTTATCACTTGCCATAGGAAACAGCTGTTCAGGTACAGGAAGCCTGCTGCTTCTGCCTCAGTTTCACCTTCCAGATCGCCCACAGGTCTGTCTAATGTGCAGAACTAAATTTGCATCCAGATCCCTGGCTTCTCATGAGTCTAGAAAAAGATAGAATGGAATTGGGTGAGCCAGTCACCAACGTCGAATACAGTGCCCTGGGAGGTTTTGCCTTTCCTGGGGAGAGATTCTTGCCCGTGGTGTGCAGTTCAAAACCACATCACCTTTGTTTCAGGTGAGGGAGTTTGGTGGCAAAAGCCAAGTAAGATAGACTTTTCCATTCGCTTTTGCTCACTGATCTTAATCTTCTTTACACCTCGTAACTGTGAGCTTTTGCTGAAGTTCATGTCCAGCCATCTGCTGTTTTGCTTTCTCTGTGTATTCTTCACTGAGAAACTTAGCATTTCCATTATGAGGAGTCTCACATCTATCCTTTCAGTCCTTCCCTTCCTCCTGAGCTTCAGTCTTGCACGTCTGCTTATTTGTCGACACTTAAATTTAAATACTGTGTTCTTACCTCAAACTTTGAGTTGCCCACTGACTAAAATCTGTGCCAGTCAGAAATGAAGTTCTGTTGATTCATTCTCATCCTCTCTCCCCAGTGTACCCCCGCTTCATCCCCACTTCTGCTTCATGAACATTGCACTTAATGTCTTTACCATTGATTTAGCAATTAAAGATGTTAAGTCATGTGACTCTCCTCTGTTATTGTCTTGAACACTCCTTAAATGCTGCTCTGCTTTACTTTATGTTGACTTTACAGATGGAGTGTATTAAGCATGCATTTTCTCCTTACATTAAAATAATAAACATTCAATGTATTTTTTTTTATTTCATTTAATTTGAAAAAGAGAGTCTCTTGCCTAAGATTAGGAGCAGAAAAGGAGTTGTACCTTTTCATATTAGAGACCTAACCTTTCAAAAGTGGTGGTTGTACATTCTGGCCTCACGACACTGTGGTGTTGAGTGGCTTTCATTCAGCATTGTCAACTTGCTCTTGTAAAAGTTAACACTCTAGAAGAGAAGTATACGCAGTACCCCAAGTGTTTTGAGACAGGTCTGTTTTTTGTTTGTTTACTAACTAAGCACTGGGAATTAACTTTATAAATATATCATGGGGGAGTCTCAGTCAAGGACTTCATGACCAGTTCTCTACATCTAATGTTGGAATCAACAGTGGTGCAAATCTTAGCAAACATTTTATCACTGTACTGAAACTCTGACGCATGAATAAGATGCTTCCCTTACTGACTGGTGGTCGTTAGTAATAGCTTACATGCAAGGTCTCAGTTTGTTTCACAGGGATGAGATACCTTTTCATCTGGTTCTTTTCCTTGGACAGTTATTCTGCAAAAGCCAGTACTAATATGACAAGGGAATTTATCAACACTTTATAAAGATTCACGTTACAAATGTCAATATTTGATCATTTCAGATACTGAAAATCACCATGTTATCTTTATTATGAAAGAAAGAGACTCATTTCTGGGTGACCCATCCCCTCCGTTAAAAGTGTTAATTTCTCTGGTCTCTTAAGGGGGTGAGGGAACTTTACAGCTTTGCATTGTTCAGTATATGTTGCTTTTCTATGTCATCACCACTGTTACAGAAACACTTACGAGATTATAACCTAAAACCATCATTACTGAAAACTCTTTTGTTGCTGAATCCTAAATTACCACAAAAGATACAAACAACTTAAAAAGCATCCAGAGGAGACAAAAAAACACTGCTTAAAATTTTGATGCGTTGGTTCTAAGAGGAGATTGAGATTATTCAGTTTGATTTCTCTTTTTGTGTTATCACTGAAGATCTGATTCAAAGAAATAAACTTCTAGTAAAGAAAAGTAATTTAGACACTTGGAAGAAATTGTTTATGTGAAGATTGTTTAAAAAGAAAGAAAGGTGTTTTTTACCAGAATAAGTCCTAATTTTCAAAGGTTTAAACTGAAAAGATTTGTTCCCCTATAACACCATATTTCTGTCTCTAGCTTAGAAGACAGGGTGGGTGGACAAAGAAAGTATATTTAAATTTGGCCATTTTTTTTTTTTTTTTTTCTTGCGTTATGCGGGCCTCTCACTGTTGTGGCCTCTCCCACTTGCGGAGCACAGGCTCCGGACGCGCAGGCTTAGTGGCCATGGCTCACGGGCCCAGCCGCTCCACGGCATGTGGGATCTTCCCGAAACGGGGCACGAACCCGCGTCTCCTGCATCGGCAGGCGGACTCTCAAGCACTGCACCACCAGGGAAGCCCAAATTTGGCCATTTTTTAAAAGACCCACTTTCCTCTCAAATCCTAACAACTAGAATACATTATGTGTTTGTTTTCTTGATCTTTTTGCTTCCCTCGAATACCCTACAGGGGAGGTCCATGTTAAAAGTAAAATTACCAAAAGACTGTCAACAGAAGGTAATGAGTAGCTACCCTCAATAATTAGTTCTTTGTGTAATTATATATTATTAAACCTTTCATGAGAAAATTAAAAATACTTTTGAGGTAGTAAAATTACATGCCGAATGAAATCCATAACTTTCAAATGTGAGAGAGCATAAAAGTAGCATATGTTTGACCGTGTGCAAATATGAAATAATGAAGATACTGAGCCATCAGTTATGATCCACTGATCCAGGGAGCTATTGTAGACACTGGCCGACTGTGTCTCCATCCGCAATGTCGATAATTTTTGACTGAATGAATGGATGAATGACTGGCTGGGGAAAGCACTGTTAAAATGCTAGTTTTCTTCAAAACATGTATGGAGAAAATACACTCTCATACTACATTTATAATTCATAATTCTAGTCTTGGGAGGCAGAAGAGAGCAGCAGAAGACCCTTTGTTTTTCTGTCTAGAAAGCTAAAAGTTGAGAAAATACACTCTCATACTACAATTATAATTCATAATTCTAGTCTTGGGAGGCAGAAGAGAGCAGCAAAAGGACCCTTTGTTTTTCTGTCTAGAAAGCTAAAAGTTGAGAAAGACGATACGATTATAGACTAGAAGGGACGAAACTCCACTATTTTATAACAAAAAGACATAATGTTTGAAAGAAATAGTTGATGACCAGTAAAAGCAAGTATCACTTATATGGAGTGTAGACAATTTAAAGAATTCTTTAATTCAGGGAAGTTTATAGATTATTGCTTTATAATATATAGATTATTGCTTCATAGTGAACTAGTAAGAAAATAAGGATGCCGTAGGGTGCAGTTTTAACTTCTGAGATTGTTATCAGCGAGAATTTGATGCAGTTTTCTGAAACAGAGTATTACGATATATGTATCATGAAGTATACCTGTTATGACAATTAATATATTCTTCTACTTTAGCTGTATGTGAGACGCCTTAGAACATAACACCTTTCCTAAACTACTCAGACCTCACTTGTTTAGGTGTTTTTAATATTTCCCATAAGTTTTAGTGCCAAGTGTTTTGATTCAGACATTAAAGTTGTTAAGTAATAGTATCAATGTAAGCTTAGAAGAAGATTGAATATAATACACTTTTCGAAATGCTTATCTATCTCTTCTAGAAAAGTTTTTTGAAATGAAGAAAGGACAATGTAAAGATGCTCTAGAAATTTACAAACGATTTCTAACTAGGATGACACGAGTGTCTGAATTTCTCAAAGTTGCAGAGGTAAGTAATATTAACACATGTATCTGGAGTAAACGGTAGAGTTCATAATCTGGCAAGACATTCTGCCACAGAGTCACAGGTTATTCGGGTTGGAAGTGGCCTTGGAAGACATTTCATCCTGCTTCTCACCCAGAGCTGTGCTCTGCACTCTTGCTTTTCAATCAGAAGATCATCCTGTGTCCAAATAAAAGTTTCATGGATAATGAGCTCACAGCTTTGCAAGGTGGTCTGTCCCTCCATCTCACCTCATGGCTGTCCTTGATTGTGAGAAAGTGCTTCCTTTGTATTGAACTGTAGGAAAAAACCCTTAGAAAAGTCTGTCCATTGTTCTTAGTGTGGAAACGATAAACCCTGACTTTTCTTACTTTGTCAAAATGATTTCAATTCAAGGAAAAAAGAAAACAAAGTGTAATTAATTCTATAAAGTTTATAAATTGTGTCTTAAGGATGTCTCTTTATACGTAATCACAATAACTGTGTAACCATATAGTTGTTGTTCCTGAGGTTATCTGTAAATTGGTGTCTTAGGAAATCCAATGATTGACTCATAGTGGAAATTATGACATTTTATTACATTCCTTTGTCAGGGTGACAAATGGGTTCTTATCTTGCTTGTCAATTAACTGATTTCTAGGGCTGACTGAAGTGTTTTGTGGGAAGGGTTCTAAAGCTCACCAGCAAGGCATAAAATGCTGTGGACGTGGGACATTCATGCCATGTTTTTGCTGTTTTCGCCATTTTCAGAATATAGCACAAGAACAGACATTTTATACACATAGTTTCAAAAGCACTCTAGTCCAAGCATTATTCTTCAAGTTTCATGTATTCACAGGAGTGATAATTGTCATATTTAAATTCCAAGACCAAAATAATCTTGCAAAATACTGTCTCTTGAGCTTAGATTCATACAGTTTATAATCAGAGTTTGTTAAAAAAAATGAATATGGGAAACAAAAGGTAAAGATTAGCTTAATAAATTACATATACGTTAAAGCATATTCATGTATATTTCCATGGGTTTATTGATGTTGGTGGCCTTTAAGGAAGGATAGAATTGCTTGAAACTTTTGCTGCTACACAAGTTTTATTTTTTGTATTTAATATGATTTCCCCATGGTTCAACTGTAATTATCAATGTAATCTCGCAAAATTTGCCTAATTTCTTTCTGTGAGAGGATCAATTATAGCTAAACACTCAGGGAAGAAGATTATTTCACTGTTTGATTAATTCCTGATGCACACGCTTCCCAGTGTTCCCATCTGATGTTGTGTATATCGAAAAAGTAAAGAGCTGGACGTGTTACAATTTGGGGTAAATATTTCTCTAATCAACATAATAAAGCTGGGCTCAAGGTCTCCTTGAGAAAAAGGGTGCTTATATATCAGTTCCTTCTATTCTTACACGTAAAATTTTACTTTGTGTCTCTTGATAACTCGTGTTATCACAGGCCCATTTCAGGCTGCTGAGAAGGAGATATACAGAAATTAGATGTCATTTTGAGAGTTTGTCTTTAAACAACATAATAATAAATATTTGAATTTTATTCAAACATTATGACTAAGACTTTTTATAGAATGGATACTAATTTACAAAATTATTTTTAATAGAATAAACATTAATCGCAATGGGTTAACCATTAGTGTTTTCTTTCACATTTAAATCGCGTTGTTCATAATTTAAGCACTAACTGTTTGGATACCAGTGTCGAATGGTTTGGTTATGATTGGTAAATACAGAAAATTTTCAACAAATATACGAAGCTTCTCTTTTCTACCAAGCAGTGCTTGTGTGGTGTACATATGTATGGACTCCTACCCAATAAGCTACCCTGTTGTTAATACCATTTGCTTAAAGAATGTGTAGATGACTCGCAAGAATGTTGTTTTTAAAATACAACTTTGTATATAGGCTATATGGCGAATGTCAACATTAAGTTTCCCATCGTATTAAAAGAAATGTGGAGTAATTGAATAATTCCTATGGATATATTCAAATTTTGCAGAGGAATTGCTTAAAGTACAGAAAACTTCCTGTGCTTTGAATTCTTATACTGAAGTTTCCTAAAGCAGACAACGGAAACTTTGTAAAATGGTTATTTTACAAGTAATAGGCATGTCTGCTAAATGCACTTACCTTTTATAGAACTAAACTGTTCTTAATTTGCTATTCCAAGGTAAATACCAACTCATAGGAGTTACGTCTCCCAGAATACTTGCAGACAGAAAGTGATGAGATTTCTGTAATACAGTCACACTTCATCTCCATTCTCCAGCTTCATTGTGGTTCAGAAGTCCAGGACAGTAAGAATAGCAATGTAAAGGAAGAATTCCTTTAACAGAGTTACCCACTTAATAGAATCGCATCACCTTTTAAGGAGGTGATTCCAATATTAGGGACCCATAATGCTTTAATTTAAAAAACACTGACTTCATTCATATTCATATTTATTTTAATGGATCATCTCAAGAGGTATTGAAATATGGAAAAGACATAAGACAGCCCCCAGCAAAGGATTATCATCCCAAAATGTTAATAGGGCCAAGGCTGAGAAACGCTGCTTTATTTTGTATTTTTTTTAACATCTTTATTGGAGTATAATTGCTTTACAATGGTGTGTTAGTTTCTGCTTTATAACAAAGTAAATCAGCTATACATATACATATATCCCCACATCTCTTCCCTGTTGCGTCTCCCTACGCTGCTTTAGATATAGAAAAGGCACAGGAAAGAAGTTAGCTCAGCATTTGACACACAAGTGGACTTGGCCCTCTCCAGTTTGCCTTATTGTCTTTCAGGAGCCGACACTTAGGCTTCCTGTATTTGCTTCCACATTTCCATCAGCATAATGAAGCACTTCATTTTTCACAGAGAGACTTGGGTTAACCCGCTTTGTTTCTTTAAGCCTCAATTTCATCATTTATGTAGAACGAGAGAATGAAGTTATGATTTGTATTTTTCCCCAGCTTTTTATTTTGAATAATTGTCAAACCTACAAAAGAGTTGATAAGCATGTATAGTGAACACCTGTGTACTCTCCTCATTGATTCACCTTTATTAATATATTCCCATACTTGCAGTCTTGATAGCACTTTCTTTTTCTGCCCCTCCCTCCCTCCCTTCTCTTCCTTCCCCAAGCTACCAAAATTTAAAATTCACGTTTGCTTTTATCTAGTAATTCCACTTCTACAAATGTGTCCTACAGATGTGTCCACACAGGTGCAAAGTGATGTGTGCAGCATTGCTTGCAATGGCAAGGGATTGCAAGCAACTTAAATGTTCATTAATAGGTGACTTGTTAAATAAATTATGAGACAAGGAAGCTGTTTAAAAATGAGGAAATTCTGTGTATTAATATGGATATAGTTCCAAGATGTATTGTTAAATGAAAAGTATAATCCCAGTGTATATAATACACTAATATTGTATAATAATGTGGGAAATAGCTATGGATTTACTATTTCCTTGGATATGCATAAAGAAACTCTGGAAGGATACATCTTGGATGTCACAGTGGTTCTCTCTGTGTGAGGAAGGGTGGAAACTACACCCTGAACAAGTTATTAAAATTCAGTGAACATTCCCTGTCCAGAGGACTGACTGGGCATAATTAACAATTTAAATTTAGTCCAAGCTTTTTTAAAAAATTTTAGTTGCCATTAACCATGGAGGAAACCTTTTACACTTCAGTTTCCTAAGTTCTTTTTTCAGGTTCTAGCAAAATTCTGTACCTTTGTTATATCTATATTGCCAAAATCATTGCTCTTATATTGAGTGGAAAACTCCACAAAAAGCACATATTCAAAGTGAGATTGATATATATATATAATAATTATTATTTTATACAAAGATTGAGCTGTGGTTTTAACTAATTCTCTAGGTGATCTAAGAAATTAATTTTTAAAAACCTATTAAGTAACTTTTTTTTAATCCGCAGCAAGTTGGCATTGATAAAGGTGACATTCCTGACCTCACACAGGTAAGTGATTCTCTGAGTGAAAAATTCAGTATGCATGAAATTATTAATCCATAGTTTACCATAAATGGTCTTACCTAGGGCAGAGGCTTGTAAGCATTTAATGCATTTTTGAATGTAGGCCAACCACTTTTCTTGGAAATCATTCTAACTTACTATTTCTTTTTTAGCTATTAAATATATTTCTGGAGATAATATGAATATTTTCCTACTCTTATAAAATCGTTTCCTCTTTAAAGGCAACGGTATTTAATTATTGAGCTCGTTTTTTCATTCTTAAACTTGAATCAAAAGGAAGCCTTGAAAAATGTTTAAAAAGTGTTTTATCCATGAAACGTGACTATTCATAGGCATGTAATCAGAACATTTGAACTGTTCTTCCTGCTGCTTCTCCTAGTTTTCAACATGTCCCAGGGATGGAGGAGGGGCACGAATAGCGAGAACACTGATGTTGTAGTTCTACTGTTCAATACACTGATTTTTGTCTCCCCTGTGAAGAGGAGGAATTTCTATATGCAAAAGAACCTTTTCTTAAAAAATAGTAGTGGTAGATGAGTGATTTTCTGGGGACTATCTAGGAAGCAAAAACAATAGTAGAGCTTCCTTATCAATCCTTTTATCTGTTAAGAGGCTACATTGTTCGACTCCTTGGATGTAGAATCAAGATCATTCACATGTGCAGAATTACTGTAGGACCTTTCTCATAATTGGCAAGAACTATTTTTGTTTAATCAACTTGTCATTCTGCTATGGTAAATTTCTGTTCCAAACATGTTCTTTAACTAGAAATAGATGATAGGAGAGAGTTAAGAACTGCTACCATATATACCAGTAATGAATATATGAGTTTTCTGTCTTTGCAAATAAAAAAAAGTTATTGTAATTGAAGAAAATTGTCATAATGAAAAGGTTACCCATTTTTAGTAGTATCAAAATGTGTTTAATAATTTATTATCTTTATTATCCCTTAAAATGTTTCTATATTTAAATGTTAACCTTAAATTTTTATTAAAAATTAGGGAAACCCAAAGTAATGGTCTCTGTATTTACATTAAATACCAAAGAATTAAATACCAAGAATTCTTCATAAATAAAATTTGCAGAACAATTCAGAAAATGATGGCATTGTATTTTTTTATTTAAAAGTTGGGGGAAAGTGCCTTCTAATAGACAGAATATTAGTATAAAATATATCTGCTACTATGAGAAAATAGTGTTCTTTGACCAGGTGCATACCTAAATAAGATATTGGAATCATCTTGGATATGGCTAAAAATTGTGTGCATAAAATACTATTAAAATTTCTTTATTAGATTATAATCTAATAAAGATTTATTAATTTTGTACCACTGTAATAAAAAGCAAAGAAAATCACTGTGCTTTCATTTTAAATTATTTAGTTATTTACATTATTAACATTAACATTTACATTGCAGTTTTAAAAAATAACCCAACTACATGTTAACCTAAAAAATGTAGATATTGAAATATTTAACTCAATGAATAGCTTTTAGAAATGGTAAATCATCTTTATTTCAACTGTATAGACTGCTCTCACCATGGAACAGAAGTAAAACTAGTCATGTTGTTAGAGAGGCTGGCAGGTTAAGAAGAAAATAGGTCCTCATTTATCTCAGTTTGGGCAGAGTCTGAAGGGAGATAAAGGTTTAAAAGGATACTTAAATACCTTTCTGTTTTTAAAATTAGAAAATTATAGCATATCATTGACAGATTTACATACTTGGCTTTAGTTTTTAATGATACTGTTATATTCATTACAGTTTATATAATCTTCTCTCAAGAAGTCCAGAGGCATAATATTTTATGTAATGATGTATGTTCTGTGTTGTTATAATTTGGGGAACAGAGACCCATTCTTAAAGAAGATAAAATCTTACTCTGGGTCTAGTAGAAAGCGATTCTGTAGTAGAGATTCATTAGACACTGGTAACATTCTATCCTCTGCTTTTGTTAGACTTGAAGAGCCACATAGACTTCAGTATTAACATTTATTTTGAAATTATCTCCTTATTAAAAAAATCCTCTAGTTCATTTCTCCAGGGTATATTTAAATCTCAATTCAAAAGTTTTGTGTGCTTCTGAAATTTCTTAATAAGTTACTTAATTGTGATTTCTGTTGGGTTCATGAGCAGCAGAGCTAAACACACTCCCTAATTTTTTATCTAGAACCCTTCCACACGTCTCACTGGAGCCTGTCATTGAGCTGGGGCTTTAGACCCACTGTGACAGTCTGGTCAGACAGAAGCTGGAATGTGAGCTGTTCTAGGGTTAGTCCTTCAGATAGTGTTAGACAAGAACTAATCTGGAGATGGGTCAGAAATGCCAGGTAGTGTGGACTCTGTTTGAGACCTGTGAGATTGGGTTCAACTCTCTGCCAGGCTTCTCTGTGGCTGCCATGGCCACTGAATCTAGCCGTGGCGATGAACAAAAATAGCCAGCAAGGAAGAGGATTAAAGAGATGATGGGGACCAGAAGGGCTACCTATTGACTGGGAGGAGGGAAAGGCTGCTCCTAACTGAGAAAGGATTAGAATTCCTCTTGCAGCAAGATGAAACAGAGGGATTGAATGGATGTCTTTCTGGTTAGAAAATGTACAGTAAATACCAGTGTGGTCATCTGTAACCCTTTTAAAATTGTGTATATAATATCATCATAACAGCATTTTAAATGATTTATAAATACCAATGAAAAACATTTTTAAACACTCAGAAGTACTGTATTGAATAAGAAGTGAATATGATATCAGAACTGAAATATTCCTCCTCAGCACTTTCCAATGGTCTCTTAGATCTAATAAGCAAAAAACTTGAATGACCTTTTGGTTGCTTTTTATTTCCATTTGTTTTTAATGATGCTTTAGGATCTAAAGCATCTGAATTGTAGATGGATGCTTCCTTTTTGATCCTGTACTCACAATCACCTATGAATTTGTTTCAAGAAAAGGATTTTCAAAATATTATTTCCTGTTTGGTGTGTGTTCCGAATTTAATATATCTCCATTTATGAAAAACATCTTAGGTTTTGATGTCAGGAATTCTGGTTGATCTGAAAACTACTGGTAAAGAAAAGTCTCCTTTTAAAGACTGTACCACTGATGAATCGGTAACCATGATATATCACTGTTATTTATTAGCTTTCACAAGCTGCCTCTTGTTCTTTGGGTTGGTATTTTCACCTGATTGGTCTGTTGACTTCAGCATTATTTAAAATAAGCAACTAAAGATACTGATAATTATACTAAAGTTCCTTTTACAACAGCAGAGGCATTCTCAAAGTTTTGCCCCTTGGAAATTTGAGACAGTTTGCATTCTTGTCTGCTGCATGCCAGGCTGTGCTCAGTGCCATAGATAGAGCTCAGAAGGCCAGTATTCCTACACTCAACGAACTTTGCTATCAAAGTAGTTTTTTTCCCTCCAAAAATGTTTGAGGAGTTTATTTCTGTTAGATTTCACATGCCCTAATAAGAGATATAGATGATGAAGCATTTTTAAACTTCTAAGCTAAAATGCTCCAAACTTAATTTTATGTGCAATGCATTGCAAAATAACAGCTCTTAAAGACAAAGTCAGTTTTGTAGTCTGTGTTCTTGGTCACGTTCTCTCAACTATTGTGATTTTAGTGACTACTACTTTAATTTTTTTCTTAAATTATTAAGAAACTTTACAAAAAGAATGAAATTGCAAACTATCATCCTAGTTTTTGGTTTTTTTGTTTTACATAATTAAGAAACTATATAGGAAAAAACACTCCTTCTTTTGTTACCCCATACTGTTCTCTATTTTATAACTATAAATAACACTTCTTAAACAGGTTTAGCACAGAATCACATTTCTTTTACATTGCATTTAATATTCAGAGGACCTAAGTCTTCCAACTGCAGAGAGGTTCTATGGCTTGATATATTTTTCCTTACTATGATCCCAATGAAAAGAATGGAAACCGAAAACGTTAAAGTTATGTGCCCGGGCCTCCTAGGTTCCATTATTATGAAAATTATAATTATTACTATTATGACAATTATAATGGAAGTTCTCAGGTGTGAATTCATCTAAAAATTGTTAAGCCATTTCTGTCTTCTTCCTTTTAAAGTTACAATACACATTCTGTTTATTAAGTGAGCGCATCTTAGTTAGTTTACAATTTTTCTATAGAGCAAAATTTCCTTTATCTCTTAAAAATTCACTTTAAAACCTAGAAGTATACCCCTAGTTGTAGTTTACTGGAATTTTCTAAGTCACCTTTTACCTGAGCTATATTAAGAATTCTAATTTTTATAACTTTCAAAATTTATTATATCTCCTGAAAGTCATTTTTTCTACTCCACAGTAATTAACTTTTTATATAACGTTCACAGGGCTGTCCCTTTCTACCCTACCTTTGTCACTTTGATCAAGTTAATATTTTTGTTCACTTACTAATTTATATTTATAAATTTATGTGTGGCTCACTTTGTAATTTACACGTACAATAATCTCACATAATTATATATGTAATAATGTTATTGTTAAGGCAGTATGTGAGTCTATTAGTGAAATGAAAATGAGTATTAAATGTACTACATAATTTTAATAAGAATTTTATTTTCATTTGTCATTATAGGTGCAATGTAAAATGTACAGTTACACTATTTTAGCAGTTAGCATAGTTACTTTAAGTCCCTCAAAATTAATTTTATATTAATTCTAAGAATAATTGTCAAAATTAAATGTATCTATAAATGTTATGCCAGCCTTTGAATGCCTGTGCTGCTGTTAAAGTCTAACTTGGGTTAAGATTATTCGAGAAAGGTGAAGGTAAATTTCTAATGCTTGAGGAATAGATGGGGTGGAATATTTATACGAACCTTTTATTTCTTCTCCTAATATACAGCAAAATGCCATCACTTTATATTGCCTAAAATATGATAAAAACATTCAGGTACTTCTTAAAAAAAGTGGTGAAATGTATTAAATTTGCCAAAACACAGTAGTCTGTTATAACATTAATATTTGCTAAAGTTACTTTATTATGTATAGAAATTACATAGCTCAATAATAAGAAAATCTTAATTGTGGTTGACTATTAAAGTTGTATTTTTTCCCCACAACTCTCACTTACCCTCTCTTTTTTAATAAAGTAGTAATTTTCCCTAATATTTCAGTCAAATATGGATAAGTGAGATTTTACTGTATTTTCATATTTCTGTAAGTTTGTATTTGGGCACTTATATTTTTGACTTG
Source organism: Lipotes vexillifer (assembly GCF_000442215.2). Lineage (NCBI taxonomy): Eukaryota > Metazoa > Chordata > Mammalia > Artiodactyla > Lipotidae > Lipotes > Lipotes vexillifer. The sequence continues at coordinate 2,137,093 of NW_006769725.1, read as the reverse complement.
GATACAAATACCTTTACTTTTTCCACTGTGGTCTTATGGAAACATATGGTGAACTTGATTTAATTGAGTTTACTATATTTAAGTAATATCTTAGTAAAAGTCTATCCAATGTCATTTCTACACCGAAACCACACTGTAACACTGTTTGTTATGCAGTGAAGTTAAGTATATATATGATGGGCCTGTTTGAGATTCTGTGGAATTTAAATATCTAAGTACCAAAAGACCCTGGAATGAAATTATCTCCCATATGTATTAGGGTGCCCAGACCTGCACTATACAAAGTTACAGTGATGTTCCAGTGTATTTATTTTGAGAGAAAGCGATGCAGACATTTATTTTTTACTTTCTTATTGTAGGCTCCCAGCAGTCTTATGGAGACCCTTGAACAGCATCTAAATACATTAGAAGGAAAGAAACCTGGAAACAAGTACGCATTAGTTGTATATTCTAAATAAGATGAAAAGTACTAGAGTCATTCTTTATACAGTGAGATTCATCACAGTACTACCATTTTAGGGTATGCTTTATTGTAATTATCCTGAGTTCCCTCAAAACCCCTACCCTTCCCATTAACTTACGACATCATGACCCCATTATAGGTAATCTATCTGCAGGCTAATTCAGCAAACTAGTAGGTTGTACCTGTGTTGGCTGGACTTGCTGATTTATTTATTATTTTGCCCTCAGAAGGGACTCACAATCCTCAGAAAAAGAATTGCTCGTGCTAAAACTTGAGACTGTCGTCATTGGGAACCCAATTTCCCAAGCAGCCTTGAACACTCTGTTATGTTACCGACCCTACTGTGAAAAAACAGAGCCTTCAGGAATGGCTTTCTGGACTTCAGACTTTCCCCAGGAGGACCCTTCGGCATGGCATGCTGCTGACACTTGACAGTTATTTTTCTAGACAGAGTAGCAGTTGAGCAGCGATAAGTGTAGTTTTAGTAGACTTTCAACCTTTCTGTTTGGACACTTAGATTTTTGACCATTTTTCCTGACTGCATGCCAAAAATGGTCAGGTTCCATTTTTGTCTTCTCTCCAGCCGGGGTCATACTTGTCGGTTCACAAGACCTGGTACTTTCCCGTCTTTGTACCTCACTCAGAGTGTAATTCTCCTAATCTTGGGCGCCTCCCCTCCTTGTCTCTGCGTGCGTGCATTTTACACATCCTGGGAGGGCCATCTCATGAGGGCTTCCTTAATCATGCACCACACTGTTTTATGACTGTCCTCCCCACCTCCCCTGCCCTGACATGTGGTCTAAATGGATTTTCTGATTCTTAAGGTCAGGGACTATTTTATCCTTCATTATCTCCACCTGAAAACATAATGTAGCTCTCTCTACAGAGTCAGCTTGAAATCTGTTTTTGTTGGTGATCCCAGCTTTATGTTGATTCTGTTTAGATCGACAGCAGAAATTGGTAGAGACAGCCCGTGAACTGCTCATTGCAGGGCTATAGGCTGATCGTGGATTTTACCTGTAATACAGCTATCAAAATGCACCTCCTTTCTGCTTGCTTCTCTCTGAGCGTTCTCCCAGAATCTAGACTCGTGTCTTGAGTCACTCTTTTGCCTGTTGTTTAGCTAAGGGTGATTTCTGTCATCTTTTCCAAGTTAGTATAAAAATTATTACATGTCTTAAGTTTTCGATGGTAATCAACGGAGTAGGGCTCTCTCAGGCTGTGATGGCAGAGCTATTTGGAATGATGGATGACAGGACCTCTCAGGGGCTCTGTCAAGGTTGTACCATTGTCCAAGGTCTGTCCCCACTTCAGTGTGGCCATGGACGATCAGACTTCTGTGTGTAGATTGACGTCAACTGAAAAGACGTGTGAGTATATTAAGTCACAAAAGAGGGTGCCCGCTTCCAGTAATTGCTGCCTCCTCCCACCCCTCCTGTATTAGGGTGTCTGGGAAGCCAAATGAGTCGCCTAGGATTTAAGCCAAAGGAGGCAGGAAGCCTGAGAAACATCCATCTGGTGGCAGATGGATCCCTTTAGCTGAGGAAATGTGCATATGCCAGAGTTAGAGCCTCTCCCTTGGGCCATGTAGGATGCGCATGGGTGCAAGTCAGCTTCTCTGCCTTCTTCCCCCCCTCAGGTCCCTGCACCCCGCACAGGTCCACCCTCTTCCCTCCTGAAATTTGCCAGGGCTGCAATCCTGTGAGAAGCCGCCTCCTAGAGTGGATCTCATCAGCCCTAACTTCAGCTCTAAAGCCGCCCCCTTGTGGCTGCTGCCAAATATTTTTGGACTATTTGGCTATGGACACTTGGTTACATTCCTAGGAGTAGTAAAATAAGAACTTAATGATCTTCTGTTTTGAATTACCTTGTACTGAGCGTAATTTTCCTCTCTCCTTTAAAATCATTTTATGCTTGTCAGATTTCTTTTCTGAATTGGCTGAGACCACCTATGAACTTGTCTTTTGCTTATTCCCTATTTTTTAAATAAATGAACTATAGTAGTTAACTATTTTCTTCTTTGTATGTTTGTGCTTACCTGGGACCTTAAGTGAAGGGTGAGTACTATATTGAGTGATTTTTTTGCATTTGGTTATTCCTAAAAATGCAAAAAACACTCTTAAAATTCCACATTTGGTATTTAGAACATTGAAAACTGATTTCTGTCCATTTTACACATCTTTGTTTTTTCATTATACTTTTAAAACTTTCTCTTAAGGTGGCTCGCATAAATGGTTTTATTTTGGTCTTCTTTGATCAAGACTAACAGACTCTCTTAGTTGTATATTCAGACATCCCTCTTAGATTTTAGACATCAAAGACTTTTTCACTTGTTTAGTAAACGAAAGATTTCCCTATGGCACATGGCAGAAGTACCAAAAGACAATGCTATTAAGAAAATTAATTACTTAAACGGGTTTTCTTTGTCTTCTGGTAGCGGTATAAAACTATTCTAACCTCTAATTCAAGTAAGTGCATAAAATGAAGCATTTTCAAATGTCTGCTAAAAAATACGTAGGTCTTTTATATTTAGTGCCTTATATCCACCGATACTTGTTCTTGAAATTCTATGCAATACTGTGTGATATGCCTTTGTATATTGTCTGTTTCTGTAATTCCACAGAACAAAAGAGAGAAATTGATTTTATTTTATATGTGGGTTTACTAAGTGTTGAGGGTGCAAGAAACTCAAGTTTATTGTAATTAAAATTATTTGGAAGAGATAGGTTTTTCACATCTGTGTTTTGTTTGTCTTTCTGGCTAGCGTTTTTGACCAAAAACTGTGTAGGGATTAGTGTTGTGAACAAGAAATAAAATTTCTCCTTTTGATAGTTTACCATTAACACATGGGAAGCGTAAACCTTAGCATTTTCTGTGTTCATCATAGAAACCCATGGATTTGTTTGTAACATTTTACAGGATCTATGGGTCATTCATTCTCTTCTGAAATTACATTCGTGTTTTATTTTCCCCCAACATGGTTCACCATGTACTAAATTTCTCTAGCTGAAGTTATTGAAATGAGTATCGGGCTTTAAATAATGTCATTATATATAAAAGATTGTAGCATTTTCTTTTATAAAGGGTGAAGAGCCAGTGGTAGGGTAAAAAATCAGCTGAGGAACAGGTAAAAAGAAGCAATTTGTGTGTTGTGTAGGGGAGGAACAAATGTGCTGGGCTCCCCTGTGGTTTTGTCAGGACGGGCTGGAATGTGAAATGTCCACAGACAGACTTGGACTGGAGCCTGAAATCCACCATTAAAGAATGATGAAACTTTGGCGAGTTATTTACCTCTCTGAGCCTCAGAGCCCTCAGACTTGAATCAGTGTTGAGTGATGCTTTTTAAAGCTGTGGCCCCAATGGGAGCACCTCTGGTTCTACCTTTTTGATGAAATCATGGCAAAACCTGGATCTGGTCCATGGGAACAGAAGTCATACATCCTGACAGTTTAGTTTCATACAATATAATTTTTAAGATGTTTGGTTAATTTATTTTTAAGGTGTTTGGTTAGTTTATTTTGGTTAATATGTTTATCTGATATAAAACAATGAGATAGGTTCGCTTCCTTCAAAAAATTTGGCATCTAGTGGAGAAGACAGACGAATAAGATACAGTGCTTTAAGTGGGATGATAGTGGGAGACAGGAGATTTTTTTGCTGAATCCATGGGGTAGCTACAAGTGTCATTTAGTAATAGCACTCATGCAAGAGCTTGACAAAGTAATTCTTGTGCCAATTATGATATTTTGTACTTAGGTTTGAGCATGATATTCTTTAGTAGTAGGTAGAGAAATTCTGTCATTTTTACTATATCTTTATTTTGCTACAGAGTATAGAATATGTTAGAAACTTTTATGTATTAGTTTGGAAATACAGTTCAAAAAGTTCTCGTTCATCCTCAATTCTCTTTTCTGTATTAATATTGCTCACTATGTCAGTACCACTAAGAATTGGTTCATGAAAATCTCTTGAGAGAGAAACAAATTAATTTCAATTAACTCATTCTTAGAAACTGACCACATCAGATGGCTTCTATGTTTTCTTTGCAGAGTTAAGGCTATTATTTTCTTAGATTTTTGTTTAGACTTAACTCCCTTCCTTTTCCGCATATGTAAAGAGAAAAAAATGGTAGGAGTGGAGGAATTATTAACCAAAAACTCATTAGGGAATTTTCAACCTCAGTGCTAGATTTTTAGGTTCCTAAGTTTCTGAGATAAAGAGAATACTGTGATTCCATTTATTTCAGTAGACCCTTGGTGAGCAATATAGAGAAGCATATATCCTTTTCTTCATAGGATATGTTACTCTGAAGATAACAGCCCAAGTACACATAACCTAATCGAGTGTAACCCTTATGCTTCTATCTTCCTTATATCACAGAAATCTCTGTTAGCCCTTGCTTTCATGTTCATTTTAAGTGAAAACTAAATTTAGACAGGAAATGGCAGGCTTGTGTTTGCAAATGACGTTGAACATAAGAGGTATTAATCTGGCATATAATATTGTTAAATTTCTTTTGCTATATCCAATAAAATAAAAATTCATGATATTGTACAAAACTCCAGTTACTAAATCTCTGCTGATTTTATTTTACTCCTGCCACGTGTGATATTTTCTCTGTATATAAGTAAAAGGGCATCGCTACCATTCTCTGAGACCCTGACAATAGTCTTCTTATTGAAATGTCTTTTTTTCTTCATTTTGTTTCCTTACTAATTTATTTTCCACCAACTCAGGTTAGTAAAACCTAAGCTGTTTAGGCAGTCATCTCTGAAGCATTTTGCTAGAAATGATATATATAATCAGTGCTACCAGCAATCTAACTGAAAAAAAAAATGTATTTCTTCCTGATATTCCCTCATTCCCTTAGACACAAGCATTGAGGTTACTCTTCTTTTTCCAGCTCCCAAGTTCTCACAGGATAATGGGAATATTTCTCATAGATAGTTTTCATTACAGCCATGAAAAAAAACAGACAATCTCTAGGAGTACACACAGTGTGGAGTATGCACAGTGTGTCTCAGCTCAGTATGGAAGCTGAGACACACATCAGGCACAGGGCTTGTAGGGATCTTTTTTTTAACTCTAGTGTTCCTTTTATGTATCACAATTATGACTAAATGAATCACAATGTGCTTTAACCTTAATGGGTTTTCTAACTTATAAAAATAATAAACCAGACGATTTTTTTTTTAATTTTGTAAAGCATTATTTTTCCCAAGTCTTGGCAAATTTTTTAAAATTCCAATTTGAACAGTTTATTTTTGATGGGTGTAGGCAATAAAGATCAATTTGAATAATTAATTGAGTTGCTAGAGATACCAAGAAAAAGATTTTGAATTTAAGAATTTCTAATATTAGAAATTAAGTGGATGGGAGACATTGGAAGCAGATGTCGTAATTGAGTAAAAGATAAAATATATTTTAAAAATAGTTTATCCATTACTAAAAAAGTCTGTATATAAACAAGTTAATGCTTGACCAACCATCAAACTTAAGTGCTTCTACAAATGTATTCATGTATATCCAGTTTTAATTCTTTTTGATTGCCTTTTAGATCTGGTGCTCCCTCTCCATTAAGTAAGGTAAGTTTGTTTTTTTGTTTTGACCATTTTAACAACTTTTGATTGTACAGTTCAGTGGCATTAAGTACATTCACATTGTTGGGCAGCCATCGCTATCATCTGTTTGGAGAACATCTGTCATCTTCCCCAACTGAAACTCTGTACCCTTCAAACACTAACTCCCCATCCCCCTCTCCGACCACTCTCACTCCCAGCTCCTGTTAGGCACCATTCTACTTTCTGTCTCTATGAATTTGATTACTCTAGTTACCTCAAATAAGTGGAACTGTCCTTCAGTATCTGTCCTTTTGTGACTGGCGTATTTTACTTAGCATAGAATCTTCAGCGTTCATCCATGTTGTAGCATATGTCAGAAATTTCCTTTCTTTTTAAGTCTGAATACTACTCCATTCTATGTGTGTACCACATTTTGTTCATCCATCCATCCATCCATTAATGATCACTTGGGTCTCTTCCGCCTTTTGGCTATTGTAAATAATGCTCCTGTGAACATGGTGTACAAGTATCTGTTCAAGTCCCTGTTTGCAGTTCTTTTGGGTCTACACCCGGAAGTGGAATTGCTGAATCATATGGTAATTTTATTTTTAATTTCTTGAGGAAAGGTAAGTTTTTATGTATTCCCCTTTATATTAGTTTCTTAGTCATATAGCAATGTCTACTTAGCCCTCTATCTGGACTAAATTTTTCTTTAAGTAGACGAAATTTTCATACATTTATATTACAACTGAAAACAAATGTGTCAGTATTAACGTCTTACTAGTTATAAAGCACTTTCACGTACTCTGAATCACAGCCCTTTGAGATAAATAAGGCACATAACTTTGTGCCTGCTTTGATGGTAGAGAAACCAATTGTCATTGGGTATCCTCACAAGCATACCTTTTAGACAGTCTACCGTAATAGCTGTCACAACTCCGTCACCTCCTTCTCTCCTTTAGCATCCTGAAGGACAGGATTAGGGTTGTTAGTGACAAGAGTATTTGCTTCTATAGGTCATTAGTTCACATTTGCCATTGTATTTTTCACATTGCCATTTTCATTGCAAAAATGTGATAAATGTGCTCTTTCCTCTTTGCCAAATTTCTGTTACATAACTGCTGTTATTACAGACAAAAAAGTTGGCATTATGACTGCACAGGGTACCCCAGACACCCTTTACTCTGTCAATACCTGGCCAGCTGCCCAAGCGACCCTCAGGGAGCTCCAACAATCAAACAAACAAAGAAACAAACAACCTAAGCTCCCTGGTGATTCTGCTACAGAGCCAGGTTTAAAATCATTATGTCACATGGGAGAAGATGACGGTGTGGGAAGATGCAGAGTTAGCATCTCCCCGCAACTAGGGAGCCTGCTGGCCGCTGGTGGGGGACTCTGATGCCCAAGGAGATTGGAGGAACCCCAAAGTGAACCGGTAGGATGTAGGGGGACTGAGTGGGGAGGAGAAGTGGATGCCAGGCAAGACCAGTGCCCCTGAGGCCGGGGAGATCAGGAGAGGCAGGCGGGAGGGGCCCTCCAGGAGGAGCGGGAGAGGAGCAGAGGGCGATTTCCCTGCCCACTGGGGCCGTGGGAGCCTCTGACCTCCCAAGCTGGTCCCCTACGATCCAAAGCCCCCTCCAGGCAACGTGGGTTCTGGGAGCATAGGAGGGAGGCCAGGGAGATTAGGAAAAGCAGGCGGGAGGGGCCCTGTGGGAGGAGCAGGAGAGGAGCAGAGGGTGATTACCCCACCCACTCGGACATGGGGAGCCTGCTGAGGTCCCAGGCTGGTCCCCTCCCCACCAAGACCCACCCCTCCCTGCCAGCTGCATTGGTCCTCGGGGCATAGGAGGGAGGCCGGGGATCTCAGGAGAGGCAGGAGGGGGTGGGGTGGTGGCCCTCTGGGAGTAGCGGGAGAGGAGGGGAGGGTGTTTGCCCCACCCCCTTGAACCCAGGAAGCCTGCTGGGCTCCCAGGTAAGGTCCCCCGCCCTCTGAGACCAGGGGTGGGGGGCACGCCTGGGCGCCTTCTGTTCCTTGAGCCTAAGCCCCACCCCCTACTGTCCCCAGGGCCTTTTCCAGCCCTGTGGGTCCTGAGCATTGGCCCCACCCATTGTCCAAACCTCACCCTTGCTTACTCCTTGCCCTCCACAGCCAAGGCCTTTCCCCCCATTTTTTGTTTTGTTTTCCCTCCTCCTCTTTTTTACTATCGTGGTACGGATGTACCTTCCGGTTGATTCATCTATATTTTATTTTTATATTCTCTGTAACATATCTGTTAGTTTCCTAGTCTTATTTTATTTTTTACTTTGTTATTCGGGTTTTTTTGTTTTTTTGGTTTTTGGGGTTTTTTTGCCACCCCACATGGCTTGTGGAATATTGGTTCATGAGCCTGGGGTTGGGCCGAAGTTCCTGCGGTGGGAGCTCTGAGTCCGAACTACAGGACTAACAGAACCTCAGACCCCAGGGAATATTCATTGCAGTGAGTTCTCACGGAGTTCCTCACCTCAGCACCAAGAAGCAGCTCTACCCAGCAGCCTACAAACTCCAGTGTTGGAAGCCTCAGACCAAACAACCAGTAAGACAGTAACACAATCCCACTCATAAAAAAAAAAAGGCAAAAAGCTGTGTCACAGATGAAGGAGCAAGGTAAAAACCTACAAGACCAAATAAATGAAAAGGAAATAGGCAATCTACCTGAAAAAGAATTCAGAGTAATTATAGTAAAGATGATCCAGAATCTTGAAAATAGAATGGAGGCATGGATTGAGCAAATACAAGAAATGTTTTAACAAAGATCTAGAAGAACTAAAGAACAAACAGAGATGAACAACACAATAACTGAAATGAAAATTACACTAGAAGGAATCAATAACAGAATAACAGAGGCAGAAGAATGAATAAGTGAGCTGGAAGACAAAATGGTGGAAATAACTGCCAAGGAGCAGAATAAAGAAAAAAGATTGAAAAGGATTGAAGACCTCTCAGACAACGCTAAACACACCAACATTCGAATTATAAGGGTCCCAGAAGAAGAAGAGAAAAAGAAAGGGTCTGAGAAAATATTTGAAGAGATTATAGTTGAAAACTTCCCTAACATGGGAAAGGAAATAGTCACCCAAGTCCAGGAAGCACAGAGTGTCCCATACAGGATAAACCCTAGAAAAAACACACCAAGACACATATTAATCAAACTAACAAAAATTAAATTCAAAGAAAAAATATTAAAAGCAACAAGTGAAAAACAAAAATAAAATACAAAGGAATCCCCATAAGGTTATCAGCTGATTTTTCAACAGAAACTCTGCAGGCCAGAAGGGAGTGGCAGGATATACTTAAAGTGATGAAAGACAAAAACCTATAACCAAGATTACTCTACCCAGCAAGGATCTCCTTCACATTCAGTGAAGAAGTCAAAAGCTTTTCAGACAAGTAAAAGCTAAGAGAATTCAGCACCACCAAACCAGCTTTACAACAAATGCTAAAGAAACTTCTCTAAGCAGGAAACACAAGAGAAGGAAAAGACGCACAAAAACAAGCCCAAAACAACTAAGAAAATGGTAATAGGAATATACATATCAATAATGACTCTGAATGTAAATGGATTAAATGCCCCAACCAAAAGACACAGACTGGCTGAATGGATAGAGAAACAAGACCCATATATATGCTGTCAACGAGAGACCCACTTCAGACCTAGGGACACTTACAGACTGAAAGTGAAGGGATGGAAAAAGATATTCCATGCAATGGAAATCAAAAGAAAACTGGACTGACAATACTCATATCAGATAAAATAGACTTTAAAATAAAGACTGTTACAAGAGATAAGGACAGACACTACGTAATGATCAAAGGATCAATCCAAGAAGAAGATGTAACAATTATAAATGTTTATGCACCCAACAAAGGAACACCTCAGTACATAAGGCAAATGCTAACAACCATGAAAGGAGAAATCGACAGTAACACAATGATAGTAGGGGACTTTAACACCCCACTTATAACAATGGACAGATCATCCAAACAGAAAATAAATAAAGAAATACAGCTTTAAATGGCACAATAGACCAGATAGATCTAATTGATATTTATAGAACATTCCAACCAAAAGTGGCAGAATACACTTTCTTCTCAAGTGCACATGGAACATTCTCCAGGATAGATCACATCTTGGGTCACAAATCAAGCCTTGGAAAATTTAAGAAAATTGAAATCATATCAGGCATCTTTGCTGACCACAGTGCTATGAGATTGGAAATCAGTTACCGGAAAAAAACTATAAAAAACACGAATACATGGAGGCTAAATAGTGTACTACTAAATAACGAAGAGATCACTGAAGAAATCAAAGAAGAAATTAAAATATACATAGAAACAAATAACAACGAAAACACGAAGGCCCAAAACCTATGGGGCACAACAAAAGCAGTTCTAAGAGGGAAGTTTATAGCAATTCGATCTCAACTCCAGAAACAAGAAACATCTCAAATGAACAATCTAACCCTACACTTAAAACAACTAGAGAAAGAAGAACAAAGAAAACCCAAAGTCAGTAGAAGGAAAGAAATCATAAAGATCAGAGCAGAAATAAATGAAATAGAAACAAAGAAAACAGTAACAAAGGTCAATAAAACTAAAAACTGGTTCTTTGAGAAGATAAACAAAATTGGTAAACCCTTAGCCAGACTCATCAAGAAAAAAAGGGAGAGGATGCAAATCAATAAAATTGGAAATGAAAAAGGGAAAATCACAACTGACACTGGAGAAATACAAAGGATTATAAGAGACTACTGCAAACAACTATATGCCAATAAAATGGACAACCACAGAGAAATGGAAAAATTCTTGGAAAAATAAAATTTTCCAAGACTGAACCAGGCAGAATTCGAAAATGTAAACAGATCTATCACAAGTAATGAAATTGAAACGGTAATTTAAAATCTTCCAACAAACAAAAGTGCAGGACCAGGTGGCTCCACAGGTGAATTCTAGCAAACATTTAGAGAAGAGCTAACACTCATCCTTCTCAAACTCTTCCAAAAAATTGCAGAGGGAGAAATACTCCCAAATGGATTCTACGAAGCCACCATCATGCTGATAGCAAAACCAGAAGAGATCACAAAAAAAGAAAATTATAGACCAATGTCACTGATGCACACAGATGCAAAAATCCTGAACAAAATACTAGCAAGTGGAATCCAACAGCACATTAAAAGGATCATACACCATGATCAAGTGAGATTTATCCCAGGGATGCAAGCATTCTTCAATATATGTAAATCAATCAATGTGAAACACCACACTAACAAATTAAGGAATAAAAACCATATCATCGTATCAATAGATGCAGAAGAAGCTTTTGACAAAATTCAACACCGATTTATGATAAAAAAAAAAAAAAACTCTCCAGAAAATGGGCATAGAGGGAACCTACCTCAACATAATGAAGGCCATATATGACAAACCCACAGCAAGCATCATACTCAGTAGTGAAAAACTGAAAGCATTTCCACTAAGATTAGGAACAAGACAAGGATGTCCACTCTTGCCACTGTATTCAACATAATTTTGGAAGTCCTAGCCACAGCAATCAGAAGAAAAAGAAATAAAAGGAATCCAAATCAGAAAAGAAGAAGTAAAACTGTCACTGTTTGCCAGTGGCATGATACTATACATAGAAAATCCTAAAGATGCCACCAGAAAACTACTAGAACAAATAAGTGAATTTGGTAAGGTTGCAGAATACAAAGTTAATGCACAGAAATGTCTGGCATTCCTATACACCAAAAATGAAAAATCAGAAAGAGAAATTAAGGAAACACTCCCATTTACCGTTACAACAAAAAGAATAAAATATCTAGGAATAAACCTGCCTACAGACGTGAAAGACTTGTACTCAGAAAACTATAAAACACTGATGAAAGAAATCAAAGATGACATAAACAGATGGAGAAATATACTATGTCTGTGGATTGGAAGGATCAATATTGTGAAAATGACTGTACTACCAAAAGCAATCTACAGATTCAGTGCAGTCCCTAGCAAACAACCAATAGCATTCCTCACAGAATTAGAACAGAAAATTTTACAATTCATATGGAAACACAAAAGACCCGGAATAGCTAAAGTAATCTTGAGAAAGAAAGAGAGAGTTGGAGGAATCAGGCTCTCCAACTTCAAACTATACCACAGAGATACAGTAATCAAGACAGTATGGTACTGGCACAAAAACAGAAATATAGATCAATGGTACAGGATAGAATGCCCAGAGATAAATCCACGCACCTATGGTCAACTAATCTATGACAAAGGAGGCAAGGATATACAACGGAGAAAAGACAGTCTCTTCAATAAGTGCTGCTGGGAAACCTGGAGAGCCACATAAAAGAATGAAATTAGAACACTCCCTAACACCATACACAAAAATAAACTCCACATGGATTAAAGACTTAAATGTAAGGCCAGACACTATAAAACACCTAGAGGAAAACATAGGAAAAATGTTCTTTGAGATAAACCACAGCAAGATCTTTTTTGACCCACCTCCTAGAGGAACAGAAATAAAAACAAAAATAAACAAATGGGACTTAATTAAACTTAAAACCTTTTGCATAGCAAAGGAAACCATAAACAAGACAAAAAGACAACCCTTAGAATGGGAGAAAATATTTGTAAGTGAAACAACAGACAAAGGATTAATCTCCAAAATATACAAATAGTGCATGGAGCTCAATATCAAAAAAACAAACAATCCAGTTAAAAAAATGGGTGGAAGTACACCATGATCAAGTGGGGTTTATCCCAGAAATGCAAGGATTCTTCAATATATGCAAATCAATCAATGTGATAAACCATATTAACAAATTGAAGGAGAAAAACCATATGATCATCTCAATAGATGCAGAGAAAGCTTTCAACAAAATTCAACACCCATTTATGATAAAAACTCTCCAGAAAGTAGGCATAGAGAGAACTTACCTCAACATAATAAAGGCCATATATGACAAACCCACAGCCAACATCATCCTCAGTGGTGAAAAACTGAAACCATTTCCACTGAGATCAGGAACAAGACAGGGTTGCCCATTCTCACCACTATTATTCAATATAGTTTTGGAAGTTTTAGCCACAGCAGTCAGAGAAGAAAAAGAAATAAAAGGAATCAAATCGGAAAAGAAGAAGTAAAGCTGTCACTGTTTGCAGATGACATGATACTATACATAGAGAATCCTAAAGAAGCTACCAGAAAACTACTAGAGCTAATCAATGAATTTGGTAAAGTAGCAGGATACAAAATTAATGCACAGAAATCTCTTGCATTCCTATACACTAATGAAGAAAAATCTGAAAGTGAAGTTAAGAAAACACTCCCATTTACCATTGCAACAAAAAAAATAAAACACCTAGGAATAAACCTACATAAGGAGGCAGAAGACCTGTATGCAGAAAATTATAAGACACTGAAGAAAGAAATTAAAGATGATGCAAATAGATGGAGAGATATATATACCGTGTTCTTGAATTGGAAGAATCAACGTTGTGAAAATGACTATACTACCTAAAGCAATCTACAGATTCAAGGCAATCCCTATCAAACTACCACTGGCATTTTTCACAGAAGTAGAACAAAAATTTCACAATTTGTATGGAAACACAAAGGACCCCGAATAGCCAAAGCAATCTTGAGAACGAAAAACAGAGCTGGAGGAATCAGGTTCCCTGACTTCAGACTATACTACAAAGCTACAGTAATCAAGACAGTATGGTACTGGCACAAAAACAGAAATATAGATGAATGGAACAGGGTAGAAAGCCCAGAGATAAACCCACACATATATGGTCACCTTATCTTTGATAAAGGAGGCAAGAATATACAGTGGAGAAAAGACAGCCTCTTCAATAAGTGGTGCTGGGAAAACTGGACAGCTATATGTAAAAGAATGAAATTAGAACACTCCCTAACACCATACACAAAAATAAACTCAAAGTGGATTAAAGACCTAAATATAAGGCCAGACACTATCAAACTCTTAGAGGAAAACATAGGCAGAACACTGACATAAATCACAGCAAGATCCTTTTAGACCCACCTCCTAGAGAAATGGAAATATAAACAAATGGGACCTAATGAAACTTCAAAGCTTTTGCACAGCAAAGGAAACCATAAACAAGACCAAAAGACAACCCTCAGAATGAGAGAAAATATTTGCAAGTGAAGCAACTGACAAAGGATTAATCTCCAAAATTTACAAGCAGCTCATGCAGCTCAATATTAAAAAAACGAACGATCCAATCCAAAAATGGGCAGAAGACCTAAAGAGACATTTCTCCAAAGAAGATATACAGATTGCCAACAAACACATGAAAGAATGCTCAACATCATTAATCAGAGAAATGCAAATCAAAACTACAATGTGATATCATCTCACACCAGTCAGAATGGCCACCATCAAAAACACTACGAACAATAAATGCTGGAGAGGGTGTGGAGAAAAGGGAACCCTCTTGCACTGTTGGTAGGAATGTAAATTGATACAGCCGCTATGGAGAACAGTATGCAGGTTCCGTAAGAAACTAAACATATGACTACCATATGACCCAGCAGTCCCACTACTGGGCATATACCCTGAGAAAACCATAATTCAAAAAGAGTCATGTACCACAATGTTCACTGCAGCACTGTTTACAATGGCCAAGACATGGAAGCAACCTAAGTGTCCATCGACAGATGAATGGATAAAGAAGGCATGGCACATATATACAATGGAATATTACTCAGCCATAAAAAGAAATGAAATTGAGTTATTTGTCGTGAGGTGGATGGACCTAGAGTCTGTCATACAGAGTGAAGTAAGTCAGAAAGAGAAAAACAAATATCTTATGCTAACACATATATATGGGATCTAAGGAAAAAAAAAAAAAGTCATGAAGAACCTAGGGGCAGGACAGGAATAAAGATGCAGACCTACTAGAGAATGTACTTGAGTACACGGGGATGGGGAAAGGTAAGTTGGGACAAAGTGTGAGTGTCAAGGACATATATACAGTACCAAATATAAAATTGATAGCTAGTGGGAAGCAGCCGCATAGCACAGGCAGATCAGCTTGGTGCTTTGTGACCACCTAGAGGGGTGGGATTGGGAGGGTGGGAGGGAGGGAGACACAAGAGGGAAGAGATATGGAGATACATGTATATGTGTAACTGATTTACTTTGTTATAAAGAAGAAACTAACACACCATTGTAAAGCAATTATACTCCAATAAAGATGTTAAAAAAAAAATGGGTTGAAGACCTAAATAGACATTTCACCAAGGAAAACATACAGTTGGCCAAGAGACACATGAAAAGATGCTCAGCATCACGAATTATTAGAAAAATGCAAATCACAACTACAATGAGGTATCACCTCATGCTGGTCAGAATGGCCATTTTCAAAAAATCTAGAAACAATAAATGCTGGAAAGGGTGTAGTGAAAAGGGAACCCTCCTGCACTGTTGGTGGGAATGTCAGTTGATCCAACCATTATGGAAAACAGTGTGGAGGTTCCTTAAAAAACTGAAAATAGAACTGCCATATGATCCAGCAATCCCAGTACTGGGCATATACCCTGAGAAAACCATAATTCAAAAAGAAATATGTACCACAATGTTCATTGCAGCACTGTTTACAATAGCTAGGAAATGGAACCAACCTAATGTCCATCGAGAGATGAATGGGTAAAGAAGACATGGCACATATATACAACGGAATATTACTCAGACAGAAAAAGAAATGAAATTGAGTTATTTGTAGTGAGGTGGATGGACTTAGAGTCTGTCATACAGAGTGAAGTAAGTCAGAAAGAGAAAAATACGATACACTAATGCATATATATGGAATCTAAAAAAGTATATATGGTACTGATGAACCTAGTTGCAGGGCAGGAATAAAGAGGTAGACGTAGAGAATGGACTTGAGGATGTGGGGTGGGAGGGTGAAGCTGGGGCGGAGTGACAGTAGCATCAACATGTATACACTACCAAATATAAAACAGTTGGCTGGTGGGAAGCAGCAGCATAGCACAGGGGGATCGGCTCGGTGCTTTGCGGTGACCTAGGGGGTGGGATAGGGAGGATGGGAGGGAGGCTCAAGAGGGAGGGGACATGGGGACATGTGTATGCATATGGCCGATTTGCTTTGTTGTGCAACTGAAACTAACACGGTATTGCGAAGCAATTTTATTCCAATAAAGGTCTATTAAAAGAAAAAGGAATAAAATAATTATGTCTGTGGAAAAATTCCACCATACGAATACTGAGTAGAGTGTGGTAAAATTCTGGAATCCTTTGGGATGGTCTGTTTCTGCAGTTTGGCCAAATTGAATTTTGATCTTTTCTTGTAATAACAGGATTATTTTGGTTCTGTTTTCATACCTCCCGCATCTCTTCAGAACTTATTATTACAAGGCAGTTTTTAATGAGCCTTTGAAGACCTTCATTTCTGCATTTATATTGGTAGATTCATTGCTGTCATTACGTTCTCCCTGGTGTTTCATAAACATCACTTTCTAAGGTATTTACATGTATTGGTTTATTTTTATAAATTTATTTATTTTATTTTTGGCTGTGTTGGGTCTTCGTTGCTGCGCGTGGGCTTTCTCTAGCTGCGGCAAGCAGGGGCTACTCTTCGTAGAGGTGAGCAGGCTTCTCATTGCGGTGGCTTCTCTTGTTGCCGAGCACGGGCTCTAGGCACACGGGCTTCAGTAGTTGTGGCTCGTGGGCTCTAGAGCACAGGCTCAGTATTTGTGGTGAACCAGCCTAGTTGCTCCACGACATGTAGGGTCTTACTGGACCAGGGCTTGAACCCATGTCCCCTGCATTGACAGGTGGATTCTTAAGCACTGCGCCACCAGGGAAGCCCACATATATTCGTTTAAAAAAAAAGCCACTAATTTATTTCAGAGTTGTCAGTGTCCACAATGGATGACATGCAAATTAATGTTAGTCCTTTCTATCCCCTTGATAATCTTTCACATTCCATTTGGAAATTTTAAATTTTGGGTGAAGAGCAAAGCTTGAGTTCACCCTTTCTGAGCAACAGCATCCGTACTGCTCATGCGTTTGTCTTTCTTGAAGTGCTGAGCACTTGGCACTTGTGTATCTTTGGATTTTGACTTCTTGATTAGTTATATTCTTGGACAAACAGCTATTAAACAGATACTATCTAAGTCTGGAAACTCCTATACATTTCTTATCTCCTCGGTCCTTTTTCTTAAATTGTTCTTTTTCAAACTTCCTCTGAGTTTGGTCTACTTGAAATTAGATGTCCTGTGTCTGATGGCCCTTGCTTGACCTTGGTCTCTGTGCATTTTGCTTGCTATTAGGTCTTGTTTCCACTTACAGAACTAAGTATTGGTGGACTGGTTTGAGATTGCTATTAATCTTTCTCTTGTGAATACAAGCAAATTAAATATACCAAATAGAGTTAGGATAGTTACTAAACAAACATTATTTTTGATATATTAGCTGACTATTAAGTCCTCTTCTTAAACCAGCCCAGGACAATAAATGTTAGGTTTTATTTCACTTTTTTAGTTTTATCTGTTTCATATTAGTGATGGGCTATCCTCAAGCTGTCAGTGACTTGAATCTTGTTTGGGAATTGTTCTCTGCCATCTGTGAACTATTTTGTAAGTTACATTTCTAGATTTTAAAGGCATCTGAGAAGACTTTACATGAAATCTGTTTAGGATGCAGAAAAGAAAATAATGGCCTTGGTTTCACAGCAGTCATTACAATTAATTTTTTTCCCATTTTTGGCAGCTAGCAAGATCTTTCCCACTAATTTAATGTTTAGAAAATATGTTTGGCTTTGATTTTATTTTATTTTTTTATTGAATTGTAGTTGATTTACAATGCTGTGATAGTTTCTGATGTTCAGCAAAGTGATTCACCCCTTATATATATGTATATGTGTATGCATGTGTGTGTGTCTATTCTTTTTCAGATTGTTTTCCATTATAAGTTATTACAAGTTACTGAATAAAGTTCCCTGTGCTATACAGTAGGACCTTGTTGTTTATCTATTTTAATATATAGTAGTGTGTATCTGTTAATCCCAAACTCCTAATTTATTGTTTGGCTTTAACTGTAAATACATGCATAGAAGTCATTGCAACGTTAGGCCAATTATTTTTTTTTCATAATTTTATGTAAATTACACATAGCTTTTAAAATTTGAAACATGTCTTGTCCAGTATTGATTATTTATTACAGTTCTCAATTTCAAATTTTCTTGAGATTTTTCTCCCACGAGGAGCAAAAAATTGCTGGGAATGGCATGGTTCTGAAAATTGGAGGTCCTCTTGCCATGTGTCCTGTAGATTCAAATTTGACCAGAGTGTGCTTTGCATCTTCCCTTTCAGTCTTCTCCAGCCACAACTGTTACGTCGCCTAATTCTACACCAGCTAAAACTGTTGACACATCCCCTCCAGTTGATTTGTTTGCAACTGCATCTGCGGCTGTACCAGTAAGGTTAGTTCATGAGAATGCAGCGAACCATTGATTAATATTATGATCAGGTTTTCATTTTATTTTTGTGTACCAAACCCAATGACTTCACAAAATGAAATGTAGTCCTAGTAAATGTGTGATATTTTGGGTTATTTTCAGGTACATAGACTAAGTTCTTCTATACTTCATACAGTTACTTAGGCTTGTACCTCTCAGTGTAAGAAAGACCTAAGCTGTGGAAATCACCTTGGTGCTCACACATTTGGCAAAGGAAGTGGAAGAAAGATGCACACACTTCAGGTTCTTCTGAAATGGATGATATGGACAGTGTTTTCTGAAATTAGTTTCTTCTTGTGTGAAATTTAAAGGGTGTCTTAAAGTGCTAAGAAATGAGATGAAAGGAAGTGAAGTGAAGTGAAATGCTTGTAGTTGCAGACCAATTAGCTGGTGCATATGAGGAACTCACACTCTGGTGGTAGGAAGAAATCGTCAGGATGTGCCTAGTTGCTTTTTAAAAATATTTATTTATTTATTTGGTTGCACCAGGGCTTAGTTGTGGCAGGCAGGCTCCTTAGTTGTGGCAGGTGGGCTCCTTAGTTGTGGCTCGTGGGCTCCTTAGTTGCGGCTCCAGGAATGCTTAATTGCAGCTCCAAGGCTGCTTAGTTGTGGCATGTGAACTCTTAGTTGCGGCATGCATATGGGATCTAGTTCCCTGACCAGGGATCAAATCCGGGCCCCCTGTATTGGGAGCGTGGAGTCTTATCTACTGCACCACCAGGGAAGGCCCCTTATTGCTTTCATAGTGCCTAAAGATCAGAACATTAGTGAGAAAGGGGGGGATGACTGTGCTTTCTGTAAAATCTCTGGGCCACCTGAAATGAAGCCCCAACTCAGAGAGGCTTCCTCAGATAATAATTTTAGGTCAACTCTTTGTTTGGTTCTTTAGCCTTAAGAGCATTCTAGTCCCATCTTGTGGTATCTGTGACTCTGATTATGAATGCCCTGTATTTGGAGATGTGAACTTTGAACTGAGCAATAAAGCCCCATAATGTATGCATGTTAACTATGCACGTTACCCTCTACTTGCTTAATTCTGCTTTCATAATCACAGGCTTGGTAAAGCCAAGTCCTTTCTGCCTCTATACTAAGATAAATTACTTCTTATAAAAGCTTTGATTCCAGTCTTAATAATAAATGTTTCCTTATTCTGGCTTTTAGACCAGTCGTATTTATGATATAGACATCAAAACTAGGCAAGTTTCAGGGGTCTTGAAACTTTTTTTTTTTAAGCAGCAGAATCCTTTTTTCCAAAAAATATTGCTCAGAAATCTAATACGTAAAAAAGATAAAGATGGAATGGCTATTTATGAGGAGGCGTGGGGAACCTGGGACCCTGATGGCTTAGTACCTGGTCTGGCAGCCTTTAAGCCAGTGCTCCTTAAACCTGACTGTACAGTGAAACCCCTGGGGTTGTAGTAAAATGAAGACTCTGATATAGTAGATACTGGTTAAGCCTGGGATTTTGCATTTCTAACAAGGTCCCAGGATGCTGCTAGTTTGGAGACTACACTTTGAGTAACAACGCTCTAGGCTCCTCCTTGGAACTTCTATAGATGGAGGAGCTTTGAAAAGCACAGCCCCAATTGAATAAAAGTGAAAAATATGGAATTATTTTTAGGTGAGGTCTCTTATAGGCAAACTTGATGTGTTGTAGTTTAACTTAGGAAAAAGGTACCATAGTGATTATTCATTTTAGTATTCTTTGGCTTATAAATAAATTATTCTTTTCAAGTTAAGAATTATTTACCATACTACAAAAAAAGCATACAAAAAATGTTTAGAAAATAGAGAAAAGGAAAAAAGTTACCAATAATTCTCTTACCTTTATTATTTGGAGTACGTTTCCTTTTGTCACAGCCCTCATAACCAGCATTTCAGATGCTACCCAGTGGACATAACATGTTTAAAATTCCCCCTTATTTTGAGGCATTTTTTCCCTTTTAATTTCTGCTCTGTGATTTGTTGAGTGACCCATTGCTTGAAGTATAATTTAACTTTGCAAGAGTTGGCAAACGGCCCATAGATCAAATCTAGCCCACTGTCTTTTTCTGTAAATAAATTTTTATTGGAACAAAAGCATGTTCATTTGCTTATGTACTGCCTGTGTCTTATTTCACTCTGCACTGGCAGAGTTGAATAATGATAGAGACTGTCTGGCTCGCAAACCTAAAATTTTTAGTATCTGGCCCTTTACAAAAGTTGTTTGCCAACTCTCAGTATAGAGGAACATATGCTTTACTGCTGTACTTTACAAAATATTATTCTCTTACTGAATTTAAAATAACCAGAATCTGTGATGTTTTCTGCATAAGTCTTTATTTAAAAAGCATCTTTACATTTTAAAATTTCAAAATCTGATTTTAAAATCATATTTTCCTTTCAGCGCTTCTAAACCATCTAGTGATCTCCTGGACCTGCAGCCAGACTTCTCCTCTGCAGGGGCAGCAGCAGCCGCGACACCAGCACCACCACCACCTTCAGGAGGCACCACTGCGTGGGGGGGTGAGTGAAACCAGGCAACCATGCCATTTTTCTATTTAGTTGTTTTTATTCAGGCTGTAATTGTTATACTTACCTTCTGATTATCCAAAATGGTGCTAGAAACTCGGGGAGAAAATGTTAAGAATGGCATTGATTGATTGATTGAAATATATATTGAGAGAGAGAGACAAAGACAGAAAAAGTACCCGTAATACAGTTAAAGTAATCCTACAGTTTTTTTAGTTTAAAAGCTGGAACAATGGGAGTATTTTTTCTTCGCTGTTCTCAAATTCTGATTATTTTTAGTAGTTGCTCCCTAGGCATGCAGGCCTTAGAAGATTGGGTGTTCCCATGAACTTATGAGATTACTCAGAGGCAGCATTTTGAATTTGGTTTATTCATTATGGTCTCCTTCATGGATTCCTTTAGACCTTAACTGGTTTTATTCACATTGTATTTGATTTCATGCAGTTGAAATCTGGGATAGATTCTTCTTGGTGCCAGAAAATATCCATACTAAACTAATTAAGAGGAATCACACCTAAGTGCTTGATTTCCATTTTATTCATGGATCTTGGGGGAAAAAATTAAGCTTTTATATGTTTTTAATTAAACATATTTAATACCAGTATAAAAATTAAGTTAATTACTGCTTAATTCTCAAAGCTTCACAGAGTTGGTGTTAAATAACTTACTCTGCTACATCAAACTATCAAAATAAAAAATTGTTTAAGTTTGAAAATGGCTCATAGGAACAACACAGAGGGAAACAACACAGAGGGACTGACACATGAGGTGTCCCATCATATTTCCCCATAGGAACAATACTTTGGCAGCCACCCACAGATAAAAGTGCCTTTTGTGGGAGCTTTGGGATCCAGGTAAAAGGTTGCAAAGACCAAGTGGAGCCCAAGACCAAGAACAGTTGATTTGAGAAGGCAAGCCTACTCCCAGGTGGGAGGCTCACCAACGCTGGTCCTGGCAACAGACCTGGAAACACTGCCATGCCCCTGTGGACTCACTACAGTCCTGTTTGGCCATGATCCTGCCACCAGTAACATCTGCCAAGGGACCAGGGAGGAGTGTACACACCCATGCCTTGGGTAACAGGCCTCCTGTCCTTGGTCTCAACTGTGGACCGGACCCTGAAACTGCCTGTGACCCAGCTCCAGCCTCTCTCAGTCATGGTCCAGGAGCAGTCCTGCCTGCCCAGGGATCCAGCAGGAAACACATCTGTCTGTGCCCCCAGAGGCAGGCCCAGTGACCTTAATCCAACCTCAGATCCTGAAGCAGCCTTGTGTCTAGGCTCCATCCAGCCCCTCAGTCCTACCCACCCAGGGACCTTGTGAGAGACACACTCATCCATGCCCCTATGGGCAGACCTACAGATCTTGGTCCCAACTGTGGACCTTAAAGCAACCTTCTCACTTCAGTTAGCCCCACTTAGCTGCAGTCCAGGGCTAGTCTGGCCTAGCCGGAGACCCAGCAGGAGCTACACCCAGACACGTACCTGGTAACAAGCCCACCATCTCTGAACCCAACTGCACATCCTGAAGTGGACCCTTGTCCCAGCTCCAGCCCTACTAACCAAGGTCGTGAAGGCAGTCCTGTCCACTCAGGGACCAGGAGGCAGGATCTATACCCACCCAAGCCCCTGGTAACAGACCCACTAACATGGACACTACAGCAGACCCAGAAGCAGCTACATGACCCAGTCCCAACCCCACTCAACTGCAATCCCGGAGTCAGTGTCATCAGCCCAGGGACCTGACAGGAGAAGGCCTGCCAAAACCAGGTGTTTGCTCCTTCAGATGCACAGATACCAACACGGGGCTACACAGAATATGAAGAATCAGGCAAACAGACATGACACTGCCAAAGGAAACTAATAAATCTCTAATAACTTACCCTAAATAAATGGAGATCTCTACATAGCTTGATAACAAATTCAAAATAATTATCTTTAAGAAACTCAGTGAAATACAAGAGAACACAAATAGGCAACAAAATTAAGTCAAGAAAAGTATACATGAATAAAATAAGAAAATAGAAACCGTAAAAGGGAAAAAAACAGAAATTCTGAACAAAACAGAATACTATGACTAAACTGAAAAGAAAAACTCAGTAGAGAGCTTACTTGATCAGACAGAGTAAAGAATCAACAAACTCAAAGATAGAGTGTTAGAAAATAGCCAATTAAAGGAAGAAAAAGGAAAAAAAGTGATGCATACAGGACCTATGGGATGCCATAAAATTAATTAATATATGCATTATGGGAGTCCCAGAAAGAGAAGAAAGTGAGAAAGAGAAGAAAGCTTATTTAAAGATAATGGCTAAAAACTTCATAAATCATGGGAGGGATATGGACATTTAAATTCATGAAGTTCAAAAGTCTCCAAGCAAGATCAATCCAAAGAATATTACCTGAGACACAGTATTTTATCAGATTGTCAGAAGTCAAAGACAAAGAGAAACTTTTGAAAACAACAAGAGAAAAGCACCTCCTCACATACAAGGGAACCCTGATAAAGCTATCAGCTTTAAAGCTGATAAAGCTCAGCAGAAACCTTGCAGGCCAGGAGTAAGTAGCATGATATAATAAAAGTCCTGAAAGAAAAAAACTGCCAATCAAGAATACTATACTTGGCAAAGTTGTTCTTCAGAAGTGAAGGCGAGAAAAAGACGTTACCTGACAAACAAAATCTGAGAGAATTCATCACCACTAGACCTGTCTTACAGGAAATGCTAAAGGGATTTCTTTAAGATAAAACAAAAGGATGCTAAATAACAATGAGAAAATGTATGAAAGCACAACCCTTGAACATGAGTTTGAACTGTGAGTGTCCACTTATACACAGATTTTTTTCCACTAAATATGTAATACACAACTAAACAATACATGGTTTGTTGAATCTGCAGAACTGTGGATATGGAGGACCAACTAAATGTATAGGTGGATTTTTGACTGCATGGGTGGTTGGCTCCCATAACCCCTTTGCTGTTCAAGGGTCAACTGTATCAAACTCACTGGTAAAGGTAAATTTGTAGTCAAATTCAGAATACTCTAATACTGTAAATGTAGTAGGTAAATCGGTTTTAACCCTGGTATGAAAGTTAAAAGACAAGAGAATTTAAAATAACTAAAGCTACAATAATTTGCTACTACATACACAACATAAAAATATGTAGGGTGGGTAATATGTGGAGAGTAGAGAAAGGTAAAAGTGTCCATACTTTTTGTATGTGATTGAAGATAAGTTGTTATCAGCTTAAAATAGACTGTTAAAACTATAAGATGTTTTCTGTAAGCCCCATGGTAAACACAAAGAAAAAAACCTCTACTAGATACTAAAAATAAAGAGAAAGGAATCAAAGCATACCACTGAGGAAAACCATCAAGTCACAAAGGAAGAGAGCAAGAGAGGAAGAAAAGAACAAAGGAACTACAGAATGGTCAGACAACAGTAAACAAAATGACAATAGTAAGTCCTTACCTATAAATATTGTAAATTTAAATGGATTAAATTCTCCTATCAAATAATAGAGTAGTTCAGTGGATGTTAGAAAAAACAAAAAACAAGATCCAACAATCTAGTGCCTACAAGAGACTCCTTTTAACTTTAAGGACATACATAGGCAAGGTAAAGGGATGGGAACAGATTTGCAGTCAAAATCTATCACAAGGAACAAAGAAAATCACTATATAATGATAAAATCAATTCATCAAGAAGGTATAAACATCAAAATACCTAAATATATAAAGCAAATATTAACAGAACTGAGGGGAGAAATAGACACCATACAGTAATAGTGGGGGGCTTCAGTATGCCAATTTCAACAATAGATAGATCATCCAGACAGAAATCAGTAATAGCAAACTTGAATAACAGTTTACCCCAAATGGACCTAATAGGCATAAACAGAAATTTTCATTCAACACAGCAGAATATACATTCTCCTCAGGTGCACACAGAACATTCTCCAGGGTAGATCATATGTTGGGACACTAAAAATTTCTTAACAGATTAAAAAAGATTGAAGTCATATCAAGTATCATTTCTGACCTTCAGTGGTATGAAACTAAAAACCAGTAACAGAAGGAAATTTTGAAAATTCACAGATATGTGGAGATTAAATAACATACAGCCAACCAATGGGTCAAAGAAGAAATCAAAAAGAAATTGAAAAGAATCTTGAGACAAAGGAAAATGGAAACACAACATATCAAAACTTACATGATTCTGCCAAAGCAGTTCTAAGAGGGACATTTATAGCGCTAAATGCCTCCATTAAGAAAAAGAAAGATCTCAAATAAACAATCTAGCTTTACATCTCACAGAACTAGATAAAGAGCAAACTTAGCCAAAAGATAGCAGAAGGGAAGAAGTAATAAAGATTAGAGCAGAAATAAATGAAATAGAGACTAGCAAGACAATAGAAAAGATCAACAAAACTAAGGGTTGGTTTTCTGAAAAGATAAACAAAATTTCTTAACAGCTAGACTAACCAAGAAAAAAAGAGCAACAACTCAAAAATAAAATTATGAATGAAAGAAGAAACATTATAGCTGATACCATAAAAATACAAAGAATCATAAGAGACTACTGTGAGAAATTTATGCCATAATTGGATAACCTAAAAGAAATGGATAAATTCCTAGAAAGATACAGTTGACCAAGACAGAATCATGAAGAAATAGAAAATCTGAACAGACCCATATGAAATAAGGAAATTGAAGCGGTAATCAAAAACCTCCCAACAAAGAAAAACCCATGACCATATAGCTTCATGGGTGAATTCTACCAAACATTTAAACAGGAATTAATGCCAGTCCTACTCACACTCTTCCCAAAAAATTTAAAAGGAGGGAATACTTCCAAACTTATTTTTTGAAGCTAGTTTTACCCTCATTCCAAAGCCGTATACAGATACTACAAGAACATAGATGCAAGAATCCTTCACAAAACATTAGAAAACTGAATTCAGCAGCAAATCGAAAGGGTCATACACCATGATCAAGTGGGATTTATCCCTGGGATGCAAGGATTGTTCAACATATGCAAGTGATACACACCACATTACAGAATAAAGGATAAAAATCATATGATCATCTCAATAGATGCAGAAAAAGCACTTAACAAAATTTAACAACCTTTCATGATAAAAACTCTCAACAAATTAGGTAAAGAAGGAATATATCTCAACATAATAAAGGGCATATATGACAAGTCCACAGCTAACATGATACTTAATGATGAAAAGCTGTAACCTTTTCCTCTAAGATTAGGAACAAGACAAGGATGCCTACTCTCTCCACTTCTACTCGACATAGTACTGGAAGTCTAAACAAGAGCAGTTAGTCAAGAAAAAGAAATAAAACGCATCCAAATAGGAAAAGAAGAAATAAAATTGTCTCTGCAGATGACATAATCTTATATGTAGAAACCCAAAAGACTCCACCAAAAAACTGTTAGAATTAATAAACGAATTCAGTAAAATTCGGGATACACAATTTATGTACAAAAATCAACTGCATTTCTATACACTAACAACAAGCTATCTGAAAAAGAAATGAAGAAAACAATCCCATTTAGAGCAGCATCAAAAAGAATAAAATACTTAGGAATAAATTTAACCAAAGAGGTGAAAAAACCTGTACCCTGAAAACTATAAGACATTGATGAAAGAAATTGAAGATACAAATAAATGGAAAGATATCCTGTGTTCATGGATTAGAAGAATTAATGTTGTTAAAATGTCCATACTACCCAAAGTGATCTACAGATTCATTGCAATCCCTAGAAAAATTGAAATGGCATTTTCCCATTAATAGAAAAAAAATTTGTCTTCATACAGACCACAGAAGATACCAAATAGCCAAAGAAATCTTGAGGAAGAAAAATAAGGCTGGAGGCATCAAACTTCCTGAAATCAACTTATATTTCAAAGCTATAGTAACCAAAATGGGATGCTACTGTCATGAAAACAGACACCTCAACCAACAGAACAAGAGAATAGAGAGCCCAGAAATAAACCCATGCATATTCAGTTAGCTAACCTTTGACAGGGATGCCAAGAATACACAACAGGGAACAGATAGTCTCTTTAATAAATGGTGTTGGGAAAACTAGATATCTATGTGCAAAAGAATGAAATTGGAACCTTGTCTTACATCATACACAAAAATTAACTCATATGGTTAAAGACTTAAATACAAGATCTGAAACCATAAAACTCCTTGAAGAAAACATAGGGAAAAAACTCCTAGACATTGATCTTAGCAGTGAATTTTTTGATTTACCACCAAAAACACAGGCAACAGAAGCAAAAATAAGCAAGTAAGACTACATTCAAACTTAAAAACTTCTGCACAGCAAAGGAAACAACAAAATAAAAGTGCAGCCTGTGGAATGGGAGAAAATATTTGTTAAAAAAAAAAACAACAAATAACTTGATTTTAAAATGGGCAAAGGACATAAATAGACATTTTCCAAACAAGATATGCAAATGGCCAACAAGTATATGAAAAGGTGTTCACTGTCATTAATCATTAGGAAAATGCAAATCAAAACCACAGAGATAGCACCCCACACTTGTTAGGATAACTGTTATCAGAAACACAAGAGATAACAAGTGTTTGGTGAGGGAGTGGAGAAAAGGGAACCATTATTCATTTTTGCTGGAGATGTAAATTGGTGCAGCCATTATGGTTTATTTTTTATTTATTTTTATTTTTAAATTTTTTTTATTGCAGTATAATTGCTTTACAATGTTGTGTCAGTTGCTGCTATACAACATAGTGAATCAGCTATACATATACATATATCCCCATATCCCCTCCCTCTTGAGCCTCCCTCCCACCTTCCCTATCCCACCCCTCTAGGTCATCACAAAGCATCGAGCTGATCTCCTTGTGCTATACAGCAGCTTCCCACTAACCATCCATTTTACATTTGGTAGTGTATATATTTCAATGCAACTCTCTCACTTCATCCCTACTTACCCTTCCCCATGCCGAGTCCTCAAGTATGTTCTTTACGTCTGCGTCTTTATTCCTGCCCTGCCATTAGGTTCGTCAGTACCATTTTTTTAGATTCCATGTATGTGCTTTAGCATATGGTATTTTTCTCTTTCTGACTTACTTCCCTCTGTATGACAGACTCTGGGTCCATCCACCTTGTTACAATTAATTCAATTTAATTCCTTTTTATGACTGAGTAATATTCTATTGTATGTATATACCACATCTTCTTTATACATTCACCTGTCAATGGACATTGAGGTTGGTTCCATGTCCTAGCTATTGTAAATAGTGCTGCAGTGAACGTTGTGGTACATGTATCTTTTTGAATTATGGTTTTCTCAGGGTATATGCCCAGTATTTGCCCAGTGGGATTGCTGGGTCATATGGTAATTCTATTTTTAGTTTTTTAAGGAACCTCCATACTGTTCTCCATAGTGGCAGTACAACCATCATGGAAAAAATATAGAGGTTCCTCAAAGAATTGAAAATAGAACTGTCACATGATTCACCAGTCTCACTTCTGGATGGATGGAGATCTGCACCCCCATGTTCATTACAGCATTATCCACAATAGCCAAGATATAAAAATAACCTAAGTGTCTGTCAACAGACAAAAGGATATTAAAAAACCCCATTGTATATATTCAATGGAATATTAATTATTTAGTCCTTTAAAAAGAAAGAAGTCCTCCTATTTGTTACAGCATGGATGAACATGAAGGACATTATGCTAAGTGAATAAACCAGGCACAGAAAGACAAATATGTATGATCTCACTTCTGTGTGAAATCTAAACTCATAGATGCAGAAAGTAGAAGGGTGGTTGCCAGAGGCTGGTGGTGGGCGACGGAGGGCAGGGCATGGAATGGGAAGACGGTCAAAGGGTACAAAGGGTCAGTTGTAAGATGAATAAGTTTTGGAGATCTTATATACAGTATGGTTACCATATTTAATAATACTGTATCGTATACTTAAAATTTGCTAAGAGAGTGAATCTTAAGTATTTGTACTACAAAAATACAGTAACTATGTGAGATGATAGATGTGTTAATTTGATTGTGGTAATCTTTTCATAATGTATATGTATATCAAATCATCACATTGTGCATCTTAAATATATACAATTTTTATATGTCACTTATACCTCCATAAACCTGAAGGGGGTGGGGAGAAACAGCACTGGTAAAAGACATTAACTGGCTGATGAGGGAACCGGTAAGATGATAAAGCTGGCTCAAAGAGCGTTTGGAGGAACTGGGTATTCATAGACATTTGAAAGGAAATGTTAAAGTAAGATGGCTAGGTTAAGTACAAAACTGGTTAACGTCCGGTAGAGCAGTAAAAATCATGTCTTGAGGTTATCTTTTCTCCCAGACAGAGCATCACTAGCAGACAAGAACTGTAACTCAGTATATCATTTCAGAATCAGAGTCCTTAATTAACAGTTAAATTGCAGCATCAAATGAAGATACATTTCCACAGGTAATTAAATAATCCTTGGGTGAGTTTGGTAAACATTGGCAATATAACATCAACACTACCTGCTATGATCTCTTGGTTTTATTTCCAAGTTTTTGTGGTAACAAAAGAAACAAAAATAACTACTTGTGAAACAAAGTTGCTGACTATTTATAAGCATTTAAATATTGGTGCTTTTCCATTTAAATACTTAAAACTTCTCCTTCGTTGAAATGTTCAACTCCTAAGCCTATAGCTATCATTTTTTTAATAAATATTTTCTTTCAGCTACACTTAACTTTATTAAATTTCAGTTGGTAAAGGAAAATATTTTTGTTGAAGAGATTTTATAAGGGCCTTCTGGTTTTCATGTTTTTTTCATTCTGAGCTTCATCTTTCAGAAATGTTTGATTATTTCAGTTTACTAATAATTTTCATTGCCACAGTATCTTATACAGTGTATCATGTTTTCCTATTTATTTAAGAATGCTTCAAATCCATATCCTTAAATCAGGTTTTCTCTGTCATAAAATCCATATAAATGACTTTCATAGAACTTTTATAATTTAAAATTTAGTATTAATTATAAATTTGTAGGGTTATACAGAATTTTTTTTCAGTATTATATGAGTGTGTTAACTCTAATTCTCTCAACTAATTAAATCAGTAGATTGTTCACACTGTAATTTTTAGAACTTATTAAACATTTAGTTGTTTAGTGATTTAGAACTTTAATGAATAAACAGTGAAATTGTAAACTGTCTCCTTTCACTGTATTCTCCAGCATCAAATTGAAGAGAATTTGTGTCCTTTTTGTTTGGTTGGTTGGTTTGGCACCAAAATAATAATAAATGAAAAAGAAAAACCCTTGGTGAAATCTTTTTAAATTGCATTGTAACATTTTTATTTATATTCATCTTCAAGTACTTTTTGCTAAGACACATAATATTATAAGGAATAAGTTATAATAACCAACTTTATTATAACACATTTCAATCTTTACTTGTTAGGAATAAATAACTATTGATGATTGAAACATTGAGGTGTCAGTGGATATAGAAGAAAGCAGATTAGTGTGGTTTTAACCAGGGCTGTGCAATGTGGACCCACAGCTTGTGCCTTGCCCAAAGGCAGGGCGAGAGGCCTGAAATTCAGCCTGCTTTCTAAAGCTAGCCAAGCTGTGGGCTTTCTTCGTCCTTGGGGAAGAAGTGCTTTTCCTGTTCCAACCTGCTGGCCCAACGGGAGCACTTTTTTATAATTAGTACAAAGCGCATTATAGTGTATCAGAATGTTGGCTTAGGACCTGATGGTTAGCATTAGTCTTTTGTCTCAACAAAATATCTACAGCTCCTTTCATAGCAGTAGAAAAGTCAGCTGGGGAGAAAAATACTAATAAGTAAATTCTCTCATTCCTAAGCAAAGCAGTAAAAATTATAAGCCTTAAGAAATTTAAGTAGGGAATTCCCTGGTGGTCCAGAGGTTAGGACTCAGCGCTTTCACTGCCAGGGCCCGGGTTCAGTCCCTGATCGGGGAAAATAAGATCCCACAAGCCCGTGCACACGGCCAAAAAATTAAAAAATAAAATATGTATCTTATTTTTAAAAAGAAATTCAAGTAAACTAGTGAAATATGAAATTGATAAATGTTACCTTCAGTTTACATTTATCCTACAGATACCCAGTCGTATTTGAAGAGGTGCTAAATTGTTACCAATATGTTTTGGCTCATTTGACTAAGCAAAAAAAGTACATAAAACCACTTTCTCAGTCTTGTTTGATAAGATCACTTCACTATTATTGTAGTTTATTTGAATTTTGTGTAACTAGATGGTAAAATGCAAACTCTAAAACTCTTTAGACCTATTTGGATGTTCTTATCCGACCATAGTGATAGAGGATTTCATTTTCAAATGACCATGGCCACATCAGTTGTTTACAGATTTCTCTTGGGGGTTCTGGGTATGGATGAATATTGCCATTTTAGGGGACGTATTGTAAAGGATAGTATTTCTTGTCATTGGTGTAAACCATATTTTAGCAAATTCATATTTTAGTAAATTTAATTTAAATAGTGCATATTCCATGTGGCATTCTGCCAGCCAGTAATGAACCTGGAAGAATACAGAGTGCTTTTAAAATCCCTACCTTTCTCCCCATAAAAGGGAGAGTGTTTCTTTCCTTCATAATAAATTCACCTCTCTGCACAAACAAATGAGTGTGTGTGTGTTGTACTTCTGTGCATCTTAGAAGTGGAAAATGCGTAATTTTTTATTGTAAATGCTTGAAGTGAAATTTCTACTTTCTGAGAAATACAGAATTACTGCTAGGGTTTAATTAGAGTTAATAGACTTAATAGAAGTTAATTTACACAGGCTGGAACGCTCATCAATATTATGTGATCACATGATTTTAATAGTTTCCATGAGAAATATTAGCTACAGGACAAGCAGTTTTTGTGACCCATATTACCATTTGCTTGTTAATTAGATCTGGGGGGCGCACAGCTGCAGGCTGTCTTCAAACACATTCATGTGTACACACACACACACACACACACACACACACACACACACACGCTCTCTCTGAAAGATTCATAGAAGCTTTGAAATTCACAGTCCTATAATGAAAAATTATTATTTAACTTAAATGTTAGTTATTGCTATTTTTTTATTGAAGTATAATTGACGTGCAACATTATATTAGTTTCAGGTGTACAGCATAGTGATTCAACATTTATACACATTGTGAAATGATCACCACAATAAAGCTAGTTACCATCTAAGCTATTATTAACTTTTACTATTGAGCATTTGATATGTTCTTGGTATGGGCGAGCACTTAAATAAATTAACACAGTTAATCTTCATAAAAACATGAAAAGTTCAGCTCCATCTCACAGCACAATATAGATTTCCTTGTTCATTTAGTTGTAGCTCTCTTTCCTTGGTTACAGGGAATATTTTCTAGCAATTTCTATAATACAAACAACTCTGATTATGTACTACTTGCAAATGGATTGAACTCTTATGCTGAAGTGGGGTTTTTTGGTATAGTTTAATCCTCTATAAAAAGTAGCAGTTTTGAGAATATTTAATAACCATCCTCATCATCTTGTAATAGGGACTTGCTTTTATAGTAGAGAAAATTTTGCATAAAACAAGGAATATATAACATAAATTATATTTCATCTAGAAAATTAAGATTTTGGAGACTAACACCTGTGGTTTCCAAGAGTGGAAAAAAATTTCAACATCAGTTATCCACCAATATGCTTAATCATTGTACATTTTCCTAGGAAATTTTACTTTCCATCTTCCATCATTATCATTCTCATCACCCTCCATCTGAACAAAACACTAGTTAAGAGCAAGGAACTAATATTTTAATCTTTCATACCTCTTTTAAAAATCTTTTTAACTCTCTCTCCTTCTAGTACACATAAACAGTCTTCTCCTTTCTCACTTACCAAATGTATGAAATAAATTACCTGTCCCCTGTGATAGACAATGAGAGGTCTGGAAGTAGACAATGAGAGGTCTGGAAGCTGTTAAATCACATGGCTCTTAGCTCTTCTGCTAAGTCACACTGCAGCTTGAAGTAGCCATGGATAAGGGCAGGGCTAAGGAGAGCCCCACCAGTGCCAGGAGAAAAGAGAATCCAATCTCTCTGGCTTCTGACGACCCACTTTGGTTTCTAATGAATATTTTTATTTATATTTTTTATTTTATTTTAACATCTTTATTGGAGTATAATTGCTTTACGATGGTGTGTTAGTTTCTGCTTCATAACAAAGTGAATCAGTTATACATATACATATGTTCCCATATCTCTTAGGACTTAGGACTGTAGAGTAACAGTTGTATTGGGCCAGGTCCAGCTGGCTTGAGGAATGATTGGAAGGACCTTCTACTTCTCAGGATTTGGGACCTGGACACCCAACAGCAGAAAATACCCTAGCCCTGCGTCAGCTATTCACTAGGCGTACATTCTAAAATTTAAAAACTATTTCTAATGTCAAGAACTCTATGTGCTATAATTTTCTAATGTTGCTATGAAATATGTAAGATTTAGTTTTAGGAAGAGCCTTGATTATCTTAGTGGATCTGTAGAGTGCTTTACCTAATATTTATTGGGTTCACAAATTGCATAGTTAAATTAATGTGATAATTTTTTTCTTCCAGTTTTGTTGAGACGTAATTGATGTACAGCACTGTAAGTTTAAGGTGTCCAGCATAATGATTTGACTTGCCTACATCATGAATTGTTGACCACAATAAGTTTAGTGAACATCCATCATTTCATAGAGATACAAGATTTAAAAAATAGAAAATTTTTTTCCTTGTGATGAGAACTCTTAGGATTTACTGTCTTAACGACTTTCATATATAGCATATATAGCATGGTGCTGATTATGTTTGTGATGTTGTATATTAAACCCCTAGTACTTTTTTATCTTATGACCGGAAGTTGGTATGTTTTCACTGCCTTCATCAAACCCCTTCATTCTTCCCCTGCCTCTGATAACCACAAATCTGACCTCTGTTTCTGTGCATTTGTTTGTTTGTTGTTTTGAACTATAATTGACCTACAACACTGTTAGTTCCCATTACACAACATAGTGATTCAGTAGTTCTATACATTTCAAAATCATCACCACCATAAGTCTAGTTACAATCCATCACCATACAAAGGTAGTACCTATTAATGACTGTATTCCCCACAATACATTTCATCCCCATGACTCATTTATTTTGCAACTGGAAGCTTATACCTCTTAATCTCCCTCACCTATTTCTGTCCTACCCCCGAACCCCTACCCTCTGGCAACCACCTGTTTGTTCCCCAAATCTGTGATTCTGCTTCTGTTTTGTTGTGTTTGTTCATTTGGTTTGTTTTGTAGATTCCACATATAAGTGAAATCATACAGTATTTTTCTTTCTCTGACTTATTTCACTTAGCATAATTGTCTCTAGGTCCATTCACATTGTTGCAAATGGCAAATATGGCTAAGTAATATTCCATTATCTATATGTAGGCACACACCACATCTTCTTTATTCATCTAGTGATGGGCACTTAGGTTGTTTCCATATCTTAGCTATTATAAATAATGCTACAGTGAACATAGGGATGCATGTATCTTTTCTAATTAGTGTTCTGATTTTCTTTGGATAAATACCCATGAATGGAATTGCTAGATCACATGGTAGTTCAATTTTTAATTTTTTGAGGAATCTGTATACTGTTTTCCATAGTGGCTGCACCAGTTTACATTCCCACCAACAGTGCATGAGGGTTCCTTTTCATCACATTCTCACCAACACTGGTTATTCATTGTCTTTTTGATAATAGCCAGTCTAGCAGGTGTGAGGTGATATCTCACTGCAGTTTTGATTTTAATTTCCCTGATGATTAGTGATGTTGCACATCCTTTCATGCGTCTGGTAGCTATCTTGTATGTCTTCTTTGGAAAATGTCTACTCAGGTCCTTTGCCCATTTTTTAATCGGGTTGTTTGCTTTTTTGATGTTGAGTTGTATGAGTTATTTGTGTATTTTAGATATTAACCCCTTGTTGGATATATCATTTTCAAATATCTTCTCCCATTCAGTAGGTGGCCTTTTCATTTTGTTGATCATTTCCTTCACTGTGCAAAAGCTTTCTAGTTTGATGTAGTCCCCTTTGTTTGTTTTTGCTTTTGATTCCCTTGCCTGAGAAGACATATTCAGAAGAATATTACTAAGACCGATATCAAAGAGTGTACTGCCTATGTTTTCTTCGAGAAGTTTTATGGTTTCAGGTCTTACATTTAAGTCTTTAATCCTTTTTTTTTTTTTTTTTGCGGTACGCAGGCCTCTCACTGTTGTGGCCTCTCCCACTGTGGAGCACAGGCTCCGGGCGCGCAGGCTCAGCGGCCATGGCTCATGGGCCCAGCCGCTCCGCGGCATGTGGGATCTTCCCGGACCGGGGCACGAACCCTTGTCCCCTGCATCGGCAGGCGGACTCTCAACCACCGCGCCACCAGGGAAGCCCTGTGCCACCAGGGAAACCCTCCATTTTTAACTTATTATTATACATGGTGTGAGAAAGTAGTCCAGTTTGATTCTTTTACCAGTAGCTGTCCAGTTTTCCTAACATCATTTATTGAAGAGGCTGTCTTTTCCCCATTGTCTATTGTTGCCTTCTTTGTTGTGGATTAATTGCCATATAAGTGTGGATTCGCTTTCTGATAGTTCACTCTTAATGTATAGAAACTCAACAGATTTCTGTATATTAATTTTGTATCCTGCAACTGTACTGAATTCATTGTGAGGTCTAGTCGTTTTTTTGGTGGCATCTTTAGGATTTTCTATGTATGATATCATGTCTTCTGCAAAGAGTGACAGTTTTACTACTTCCTTTCCAACTTGGATTCCTTTCATTTCCTTTTCTGATTGTATGATTGCTATGGCTAGGCGTTCCAATGCTATGTTGAAGAAAAGTGGCAAGAGTGGGAATCTTTCCCTTATTCCTGATCTTAGAGGAAAAGCTTCCCACTTTTCACTGTTGAGTATGACGTTAGCTGTGGGTTTGTCACATGTGGCCTTTATTATGTTGAAGTATGTTCCCTCTATACCCGCTTTGTTGAGAGTTTTTATCATAAACGGATGTTGAATTTTGTCAGAGGATTTTTCCCCGTCTATTAAGATGATCATATGAGTTTTATTCTTCAGTTTTTTGTATCACATTGATTTGTACGTATGGAACCATCCTTACATCCCTGGGATAAATCCCACTTGATCATGATGTATGCTCCTTTTAGTGTATTGTTGGATTTGGTTTACTAATAGTTTGTTGAGGATTCTTGCATCTATGTGCATCAGTGATATTGGCCTGCAGTTTTCTTTTTTTGTGATATCTTTATCTGGTTTTGGATCAGGGTGATGCTGGCCTTGTGGAATGAGTTTGGAAGTGTTCCTTCCTCTGCAGTTTTTTGGAGTAGTTTCAGAAGGATGGGTGTTAACTCTTCAATAAATATTTGGTAGAATTCACCTGTGAAGCCATCTGGTCCTGTACTTTTGTTTGTTGGGAGTTTTTCTTATTACTGATTCAATTTCATTACTGAACTGTTCGTATTTTCTATTTCTTCCTGATTCAGTATTGGGAGATTGTCCATTTCTTCTAGGTTGTCCATTTTTTTGGCATATAATGGCTTGTAGACTCTCTTATGATCCTTTGTATTTCGTGGTGTTGGTTGTAAGTTCTCCTTTTTCATTTCTGATTTTATTGATTTGGATCCTCTCTCTTTTTTTCCTTGATGAGTCTGGCTAAAGGTTTATCAATTTTGTTTATTTTTTCAGAGAACCAGCTCTCAGTTTCATTGATCTTTTCTATTGCTTTTTTTAGTCCGTATTTCATTTATTTCTGCTCTGATCTTTGTGACTTCTTTCCTTCTTCTAACTTTCTTGTTTGTTTGTTCTTCTTTTTATAGTTCTTTTATGTGTAAGGTTAGGTTGTATTTGAGATTTTTCTAGTTTTCTGAGATAGGCTTGTATTGCTATAAACTTCCCTCAGCCTTGTTTTTTGCTACTTTCTCTGGATTTTGGATCACTGTATTTTCATTTTCATTTGTCTCCAGCTATTTTTTTAATTTCCTCTTTGATTTCTTCAGTGATCCATTTGTTTAGTAACGTATTGTTCAGCCTTCATGGGTTTGTGTTTTTTGAAGATTTTTCTTGTAGTTGATTTCTAGTCAAGGCATTTTGGTTGGGAAAGATGCCTGATATGATTTCAGTCTTCTTAAATTTACTGAGACTTCTTTTGTTGCCCAGCATATGATCTATCCTAGAGATTGTTCCATGTGCTCTTGAAAAGAATGTGTATTCTGCTGCTTTTGGATGGAATGTTTATATATATAAATTCATATATTAAAAAATATATATATATATATGTCCATCTAATCTAATATGTAGTTTAAGGCCAATGTCTCCTTATTGATTTTCTATGTGGATCTGTCCATTGATGTAAGTGGGGTGTTGAAGTCTCCTACTCTTACTGTGTTACTGTCAGTTTCTCCCTTTATGTCTGTTAATATTTGCTTTATGTATTTAGGTGATCCTATGTTGGGTGCATATATATTTACAATTGTTACATCTTCTTCATTAATTGATTCCTTTATCATTGTGTAATGTCTTTCTTTATCTCTTGTAACAGTCTTTATTTTAAAGTCTATTTTGTCTCACTTAAGTATTGCTACCCTGACTTTTCCTTTCCCTTTACATAGAATACCTTTTTCCATCCCCTCACTTTCAGTCTGTGTGTCTTTATATCTAAAGTAATTATTTTTAATGTCAAATTTGTTTCTCAATCTTTTAAGTGTCTTCTAGAACTTTTGGTTTACTGAGTTCCCATATGGCTTTTAAGGCTCTGAAAAAAATAGCTCCCTAATGAGTTTTGATAAAGTTTCTTCATGATTAAAATAAATTTCCAGTAACATTCATGAACTTGAACGTGATCCCTGAGATGTATCACATGACTGACAGTAGAAGAATGCCATTGGACACTATAAATGTTTAACCTAACGTCATAGTACAGTTAAAAATAATCCCTCCTAGGCTTTTTATTTAGAATGCCAACTGTAATCCCACTGTTGGTCACTAAATCTGAACCTCCCAATGGAATGCTGACCTCAGAAGGGCTGAAAAGTTTTGATGCTGTATAATCTCTCACATTCTTCTTAAAAATAATTTTCATTTGTTGTCACATAATGTTTATAAATTAGAGATTATATATTGAACTGAAAAATACCTGGTAATGTGAAATTTACGAAGAAGAAAATAGTTTAGAGTTTCTTTTTTTAACCCCTAAATTTGCATTTAGCTTCATATGTTCCACAGTCAAACTATAGCCATTGTAAAGCCTCTGTTCATGCTCTGGTATGACACATCAAATAAAGAGGGCCAATAAAGTTCAATTAACTATGGTTTCTTCAGAATTGACAGCTACAGTATAATGAAATCAACCAAAGCAGATGAAATGGTAAATCTGATAAGAAATCGATTGAGTTTATCAAAGTTGTTTAGACCTAGCTTAAGGTAAGTCTCTTGACCTCCCTTGCTCTCAGTTTTCCCATCTAAAAGTTGGAAAGTTGATCTAGAGGATCTCTAAGGTCCATTCCGGCTCAAAAGTTCCATGGTAATAATAGGTAATACATTTATTTTTTAAATTTCAAATGGTCCAGAAAGGTACATAAAGCTAAAATTTCTTCAGTTAGTGCCTCACCCTGCTTGGACGTTGGTGTGGTTGAAAGTTTCAGCTTTATCTCTTATTTCTTCATATGCTGACCCATGGACATCGATAGACCTCTTGGGAGAGGGTGAGTAAAACTTTATTTGTAAACTTCTGTTTCGAGAGACTTCCATATCTTAATAACTGTCCTCACTTTGATCGCTTGGAGCCTGGTATATCTTTTGTCCTTTCCTTTTCTTCTCTTCCATTTGTTCTCTGTCTCTGGTGCGACATAGATTCTCTGGCTGCCCTTTCCTCTGTTCCCTCCGAAGCACAGATTTCAGATCCGTTCGCACCAGAACCTACTCCTCCTGCTACAGCTGCTGAAATTGCAACTCCTTCAGCCTCTGCCTCAACTACTACAACTGTCACTGCTGTCACTGCTGAAGTGGATCTCTTTGGAGGTTAGTCAGTCACATCACTTTTCTTTCATTTTCCTTCCAGGATTGCTAAAATTACCATAGCGTTAAAGCATTTAAATCTTTTACATGACAGAACATGGCAGATAGATAGAACATGCATGGCAGAGTGTTTAAGTACTTTAAAAATGTTTACTCATATATATTTATCTTTGCTCAATTTGTCAACTCCATATTCATTTAATTTTAGTGATTATAGAGCAAAGGTTGCAATTGTTTGGACCTATTCAATTTTCTACTTTTTGCGAAGTTAGGATTTAAGCTGCTATTAGAACCCTTGTCCCGTATATGCTCCAGCCCTGCAGTATCTGTAATAGTGGTACCAGATCTTTCTATCATATTTAGAATTGGCTTTTTGGAATTTTTTTAGATTTGAACTAGCTGAGAGAAAAAAATGTTTGGGGAATATGGGAGGAGAAATCCTGGCTTAAGTTATTTTTTAAGATTTAGGACAAAAATAAAATCACCTAAGTGGAGTTCAGATCTAGAGGTCTCTGGAGAGAGTTTAGGGATATGTCCATTTTTGCAACTTTTTAAGCTTGTTCTGTCCAAGCAAAAAATTGGATCATCTTTGGCTTCAGAACTTTGAGAGATCACTGGAGTCGACACTTGCAACGCTGATTGAAAACAGGTTTATATCAGACTTTGAAATGATTGTCTGAAAATACTTTTTCCATGCAAATGTAAATTCTGACTCAGAGTTGATTTACAGCTGTAAGCTTCAGTCAAATATCCTACACTCTGTCAATATAATATGCCTGGACCTGATGAACCATCTGAAACCAGTTTATTTACATCTTCCCATTTTGAGTGGTGCTAATGTCCAAACCTGGAGAAGTGCTCATTTCACATGTGTACATTGAACAGTGTTATAGTCATCATAGTTTTGTGTTTCTTCGTTACAGTATAACATCTTTCCCAGGGCATTTTGAGAGTATGGTAAAGAAATTGGAGGAAGCAAATGATAAGGGGTGGGGGCAGCAGAGATTTGGCAGGCTCTGGTGGAGTTAAGCCAGGAATACCCCCTGGGAACATACACTTACACACTGTCACATACCACTGTGCTACATGCCGTGCCCCAGTCTCTGAGGCTTGCCAACATTGCCTAAGGCAAGGAATACTCAGCGGGACACAGCATCATTGCCTCTGTTTCATGTGAGGAATTTGCTCCTGCCTTGCTGCACTGCCATTCTGTTGCTCTTCCAAATCTACTATAGGAGAAATCCGTTTTTTGTTTGTTTGTTTTTTAAAGTAGGAGAAGGGATTTGCATACTCTTGAATAATTTATTATGAGGAGTCATCCACTAGAGAAAGTTAGTTTTTCAGTTATGCCTCTGTAACTTTTGAGACCAGAAATTAAAATATTAGCTTAAATTTATAAAAACCAATTTCTTCACCCCATCCTTCCTACCTCCATTATTGGTCTTGAGTATGGATGGTTTCTCATAGGCTTATGTTAAGAGAAAAATTCCAGGAAAATATGGACAGGTTGGATAACAATATTGTACGTAAGCATTTCTATTCCTTTAGCTATTTAGATTTTTGTTTTTCAGTCCATTTTAAGGAGTTTAATTGCCTATAAGAAATCAGTCAACTCCATCTTGCTTCTCTCATGGTCCTGCCTAAGATATTTCTTGGAAATATTCTTTGTGCCATTATGCTGTTTGTGTTAATCATTTATTACTGCTTTGATGACAGTCATCAAGCAGAAGAATCTGTATGTTTGAAAATATTTTCGTGATGTCAGTCTTTCGACCCTGAAATACAAATTTAAAAGGTCAGTACTGTAGAAAATCATATAATTTAATGCCAAAGAATGGAGGCTCTCCTTCAATTTCACCAATATCCTTTCTAGTCATCTGGATGGAGGATAAGTAAAGATGAGTACCTCTGCAAATCTCATCACAATTATTTTTACTAATCTTTATAGTTCTGTAAACTGTCTTCCGGCCTCTGATAGCTATAAAATCTCTATCTTTTATGTTCAGAAATCTATATGTGTCACTGTCTGTCTTGTAGTTTTCAGTGATACTCCCTGATTTCTTTCGTGTTCTTTATGGATTTATAAGGAATCATTTAGAGGTAAGATTTTAAATTAAAACTTAAACTAAAATCTCTTTGGTCGTGTTCTGTGGCCATTTTTTTAAAACTTTGTATCTCTAAAATGGGCAAGTGGTAGAACTTTTGAATAATAAGAGCACCAGTTATTTCATTTATATGACTTTAAAATATGCCCCTTTGAGGTTTTATGTAGCATATATAGCAGTATTAAGTAGATTTCTTTAGAAATAAGCTTAATGAATTTTAATTTCTGAATAATGGCTAATTGTTTAATTTCAGGAATATGAAATACTGAGATGTTAAATTTTTCTATGTATTTTAGTCTTATATTTTCATTACAAATTTGAAAAATACGGAGTGTCTGTTATTTTAAAATACTCAGATTGATACCCACATAATGTTTTAGTCATTTCAATGTAAGTCATTAAGAAAATTTTTTTAGAAACATTATATTTACTAAATGCTTATTTTTTTAAAGGGAACTTTTAAGAAATGAAATCTGCCTTCTGTGGTCAGGCAGAACAGGACTGCAAGGCAGTGCTATGCTTTAAACATTTAGTAAAACTAACAGATATTGATAAAGATAAAACACAAAATCCTTAAAAGCATTCTGTTTTTCACTGATGCAAACTCTACTAACAACAGCACGTTAGTTTGTAACAATACGGTTTTTTTCTAAGCAGTGCAAATGCTAAATTGATGCTAATTCCTCTACGTGTTCACCAGGGTTCCCTTTCAGTCAACTGTGTTAATTTGTGCGCAAGCCTCCATGATGGTAGGCTGTGAACACAGAAACAAGCGGCTGGAAAACCAAAGAACTTGCCTCCCAAACCTGACTTCATTTGAACCAATCGGTTAACAAACCAAGTTAATCAATCTTCCGTAAAACCAATACTTAAATATAAGCACTTACGACTCGATTTCATGTAAGAGTCTTATAATCTGTGACCTTTGGGGAAGAAAATGAACGGGAATGGTGACTCTTGGGCTCGAGACGCTGAGAATGATTGAAACCTTTGTGCCGAGTATGTGATTTAAAGATGGTGTGTGTGCCTGGAGAAGACAGGGAGAGGAGTTCAGGCTGGAGAAGACAACAGCAGTAAGAAATTTTTACAAAGGTAGTCAGTCACATGATAGAAAATGAGGGAGAAAATTCTTCCTAGATTGCCAGAAGGAAGAGAAGGCTAGTCTGCAGCAGTGTCAGAGACTGGTTTGCTGGGTAAGGCTGGACTGAGTCCATAACAGTAGAAAAGCAGGAACATGCATTTCCTGGAAGTAGCACTGGTTGGTGATTGGCAGGATGTAGACCTGAACCACAAATGCGTAACAAGGGAAAGAGAACTAGATTGGAGATTGCTTTAGCTTTCAGTGCTGGAAGGATAATGCTGCCATCGATGATGAAACAAAGCTGGGTAGCTAAGAAGTTTTGCTGTTTTTTTAAACAAAATCAAAATTATCTTATCGTCTCTGACAGTCCCGGGGGGTCTAGTGGGCTCAGCTGGACGGTTGTCTCTCAGGGTCCCTTTCGTGGCTACAGTCAGACAGTGGCTGTGGGGCTGGGATCATCCAGTCTCACTCGTTCACATCTCCATCAAATGGACTGGGAACACTTAGCAGCTGGGGGCTGGAGCAGCTGGGACTCCTTTGTTTAAGAGAAGTGTTGACAGTTGATGAGTTAAGTTTACAATGTTTAGTTTCAGAGAAGCATTAAAAGGAGATGTCTTGCTGACCGGGAATAGAGGGACACTACCTCTCCTAAAGATATAGCTACAAATATGGGTTTCACCTACGTACACAGAAATGATAATTAAGGAGGCCAGCCTGTGAATATTTGTTTGAACTCTAGCACTGATATAACTGGTGCTTATTCCATCCTGCAAGGAGGGAACAGCATAGTAGAATGTGGCACAGTTCATAACAGTACAGTGGTCAAACACCCAAACCTCCATCAAACAACTTACAGCCAAATCCTGACTCCGCCACTTGCTGAACCTTGGTCACATCCTCAGACTTTACAAGTTTCTGTTCTCTTATCTTCAAAGTGGAGATGATAAAACCTATATCACAAGAAAGTTGTAGGAATTAAATTTAATAACGCAAATAAAATATTTACACAGCAACTGGCACATAAATAGTGACTGCTATTACTGTTCCTATTACTTCCAATGCCATTACTCTCAGTTCCAAATTTTCTAAGAATGAAAAGAAAGAAAACAGACCTGACCCGTGGCAAAATATTTTCAGCCCTCCCAACCTCCTCTTACACTTTTCTTGTGGTCTTCTGCCCCAGCTGTTAGTGCTTTCACGTTGCTCTAAGTCCTCTGTGGTAGTATTCTTAGCATGGCACCTGAGGAGGTGTATCTGTCCTATCCCCTGGTGTGTTTTTCCTACTCCATGATTATTATTCAGCCTCTCCCCTGACTGCCCTCTACTCAGAACATATATATTCCCTCAGTGTAGCTGTGGGAAGCAATCAAATCAAGCTGTAACATATGATTGTCCCATTGTCCCTTCTAGGGATATTTGTGTTTTTGTAAAGGACCTTTTAACTCAAGCGAGTCTCTAATGTTTAATGTTTGTTAAGGCCGGGCTTCAGGACATTACCATAATGTGTCTCATACTCAGATCAGTTTGGAACACGCTGGGTGAACCTGAGAAACAAGTGTCTCGACTGCAGGACTTCCTACAGCCCAATATACCACATAAATCTCTGAGAAAGTGGGTATACTGTGTAGCATTTCCCAAGCATGTTTGACAAATTCTTTTTAATGGCTAGAGGAACAGTTTTCTAGGGAACACTGGTAGATATTGCAGAAGGCGGT
The DNA here is from genome assembly GCF_000442215.2 of Lipotes vexillifer. Lineage (NCBI taxonomy): Eukaryota > Metazoa > Chordata > Mammalia > Artiodactyla > Lipotidae > Lipotes > Lipotes vexillifer. Next base: position 2,092,987 of record NW_006769725.1, on the reverse strand, counting down.
ATTTTAGGATGGGAAATCTAGCAGGTCAGTGGCAGGTTCTTGTTGGTCCCTACCTTCCAGAAATTTCTTCTAGGCAAGGCATATTTATGATGGCTTCATTCCTTCTGTAAAGGGTTTCTTTGAAAGCTCCAGGATTTTTTTTTTTTACCATAATTAACATGGTGTGTTGACAGAAACACATTGGGAATCATTTGTACACATCAGCCACTGATAAATTGGACATTTATAAATGGAGGCTGCCTGCATGTTAATGGATCTACTGTATATTGTTATAATCTACTATAGATAGTTATACACTTGTAGTCTTAAAACATGAAACTACATTTTTAATCTGTTGAAAATGGATCATTGACCACATAACTGGAGCAATTCAGTATTTGAAAACAACTATAAATTTAAGTCAAAATAAAGGCATTATGGTGTCATCTCCTAATTTTGTTTTCTTTAGTTCTTTAAAGCAAATCCTTGGTTGTGTCTGAAAATGTTTTTCAGGGATAGTGAAGATTTAACTTTTATGAACATTTAGTATACCTTTCACGTTAACAGTGTAATTTTGTCTGTAGCAGACTATAAAAGAACATGTAAACTAAAATTGTTTACATCATCATCATATATTTAATTTTATTGGGCTTAAAGAAGATATCCGTGTTTGCTAGAAACCACTAGTCAGAGACATCATAGTAACATAGTATATAAATATTACCTGGACATGAAAGATCAGTGTCTTAAATTGCATAATAAAGTTATTTTTGTGTTTTATTTTTCACATCCATCCCTTTCTAGTGATACATAAAACATGCTTCTCAGAGCCCTTATACAATGAGAATCTTGTTACCTTTTGGATCCTCACAGGCCTCAGCAGGATCAACGCTGTACCACTTGCATGTAACCAACACGAAGGGGCGCCAAGAGTCATTGTCTTGTGACCGCCAACAGTGCATGGGCCATAAAAATGCGTTTCAAGCAATTCATGTTGTATAAGGGAGCCTTCTTTGCAATTTAACTTGGTTCTTTTACTACATTTTTCTTCTCTTTTTATCCCTTTCATTTCTGTTGTTTTAAAACCTGCACCCAAGATGCCTTTGCAGCTTCTCCCGGGGAGGCCCCTGCAGCATCCGAAGGGGCCGCTGCGCCAGCACCCCCGACCCCTGTAGCCGCGGCGCTTGATGCGTGTTCAGGAAACGGTGGGTTTCCAGTCCTGAGCCCGTCTGTTGTCGTTCTGTCCTGATGTGAAACTCCCGTAGCTAGACTTGACCCTATGTGTTTCTAATTTTGCTTTCTTCTGAGTATAAAGTATCACTCATCGTAACGGAATAAAGAATGCGGGCACTTGAAAACATTAAGAAAACGAAGGGCATCCTTATCAAAATTGACAATTTCTCAAGATTGACAATTTTTGTCAGTGCAAGTATGCTCTCTTAATGTTTTTTTGTTTTTTTGTTTGTTTCCCTGTAATGCTGTATTGTACTCTTTTGTAACACTGAGTTCCAATATGTAGGCATGTTTTCATGAATTTTCCAAGCTACCAAATTGACCAGATTAAAGTAAGGATTTGAATAACCATCTCTGATCCTAGACTGTAGGCTAATCTGACAATACTCTGAAGTGTTTCCGTTTCTGAACTTCGTGGTGCCTACTACATTTTCTTTTCTCTTTAGAAAAACATCCTAATGACTGACTGACCCCTGCTAATAGGGTAGTAGCTCAAAGCAGGCCTCCTAATGCCTAGCTCGCATGTGAATATCTGTGCCAGGTGTCTCGTACCTATAGTTTTGACGCCTCTCTGTTGTCTGTTTCCTTACTGATGCCGTATGTGTCTCCGCTTTCCTTTCCCCAAGACCCCTTTGCCCCATCTGAAGGTAGTGCAGAGGCTGCACCCGAGCTGGACCTCTTTGCAATGAAGCCACCTGAGACCAGTGTTCCTGTAGTTACCCCTACAGCTAGCACAGCCCCTCCGGTTCCCGCCACCGCTCCTTCTCCTGCTCCCGCCGTCGCAGCTGCCACCGCTGCCACTACCGCTGCCACCACAGCTGCTGCTGCCACCACTGCCACCACCTCCGCCGCCACCACCACCGCTCCTCCTGCTCTAGATATCTTTGGTGGTAATTTTTTTTTGTCATTGTCGTTGAACTCTTTCCACCTGGTGGATTGAATTCTGGTCCTTGTGATGTACTGCATCCGCACCTCTGTCTGCATGGTGACTGTGTCATTAAATGGTTCTCCAGCAACCATTTGCAGTTCGTTTCAGAACCCTCCAGAGTGCTCATGCACAACTGGAAAGTGATGCTCTTTCAGGCGGGTTTGTCCAGTTGAGTAAAGGCATGTGTGTTCTTGGTCTTAGATTTATTTGAGTCTGCTCCCGAAGTCGCCCCCGCGCCTAAGCCAGATGCTGCTCCTAGCATAGACCTGTTTGGGACAGGTAAAGCCAACTCCCGCCTTTCTTTACACTAATTTGCCTAGATGTTTTCATGACTAAGCCCTTTGTCCTCACCTGTGATAATGTACTTGTTAGACTTGTGACTTTGATTTCAGCTCTCTACTTACCTCTGCTTGGTTTTGGTTTGTTTCACTTTTGGAAGATGCTTTCTCCTCTCCACCACAAGGGGCCTCTCCCGTGCCTGAGAGTTCTCTCACTGCTGACCTCCTATCCGGTGAGTGCTTTTGCCAAGGTGAAGCCTTCCGAGATGTCTTGTGGGCATCATATGTGGAGAGGCAGATGCGAAAACACGCGGGTTCGTCTTGAGTTCTTTTACACTCAAAACTCACTTTACAATAAAAAAGTCTCATTTTGTGTCCATCCCCAAGTGATGAGGGTAAATATTTCGAATCTACTGCCGACTGAAAAGAGAAAACCTCTTTTTCACGCTAAAACCTCCGACCTCAGGAGTCAAAAGTTTTATTTTCTTCTGGAAAGTATGTATTTTAAAATCTGTTGGCTTTTCCTTAACTGTTAAGATTGTCTACAGTCTTTGGGCTATTCAACATGAAAGCTCAAGAAGCCGTTTGTCGAGGCTCATGGTTTCAATTGCCTTTGGGTGACATGCACTTTGTCCTGTTCTGTGCTTTGCTACAGTGGAAACATTTGTAGCACCATCTCCTGCAACCACTGCCTCGCCAGCAAAGGTGGATTCTTCAGGTGTGATAGACCTTTTTGGGGGTGCGTATCTCTCCTCCTTCAACACTCACAGAATCTTTTTTTCCCTCAGAATAGTTTTTAGATCTTCTGTTTCATGATACTTGATCTTTTTTCTTTCGACTATGTGAAGTTATTTCCATCTTTTAAATGTAAACTTACGTTAAGATCTTTTCCATTTGTCATCATCATCTACATGCTTGTCAGTTCATCATATTTTTTAGTGCATGTCCTAACAAAACCAGATCTTTTCATATGAAGTCTTGGTGTTTTTAACTTTTTGTTCGTCCTAACGTAGAATCAGCTGATTGGAATTTCCTTCTACTGCTCTTTCCTTAGTGATCCTGATCTGTTGGCTAAATCAACATTTCTAAGCTCTTAAAAGCAATATAAACATAGATAATTCAGAATTGAAAAGACATAAGCCAGTCAGAGCTGAAAGCATAAGCTCTAGATGTCATACATTTTTCTATAGGGTTTATTTATGTTGCGTTTAATGTTTCTAAATCCTCCCAGAGAACTAGAAGAGGTTTCACTGATTTAAATGCATTTTCCTTTTCCTGTGTGGTATCAGAAGACAGGCAGATGTACTGAATTAAACTCTTGAACTACTCATTTGGATGATACATTCGAAGTCTTCTATTAGAAGTAAATTTATAGGGAAAAGTCCAGGTTTGAAGTGATTTCTTCATGAACGTCTATAAATGTGTATGCTATGGGGTAAAATACCATCCTTAGCAAATTAAACCCACACTGAGTACCTATAGTACATTGACACATCATGGCGTACAAAGATGTCACAGTCTGTGACATTCAGGGGCTCAAAACTTGTGCAAATAAACACTGAAATTTAATATATAGGTACAAGTAGGGCTGCTGCTGTTTGAATTAAGTTTGTTAAATTTTATTTAATAGAGTTCTAAGTGGGAAGAGTCTTTCATTTTACCTTTGGGCAAAAATTTTAAAAACTTTGATCCTGTTTGGATAGGAATTAGAATTTACAGAATTTAGTCCCAAAGTTTTATTCTTAAAAAAAAAGAAAAAGAATTCTCCTACTCTTACAGAGATGTTAATTCTTAAATAGCTTAGAACTCATCTTTTGAGAGAATAAACTGGTCAGAGCATAATTCAGTCCACTAAGTGATTTAACACATCCGCAGGAGACAAGCTTACCTCACAGAGTGTCGTGTCTGTGCATTTCTCAGGAAATCACTTCCCTTACTTGCTGTACTTACTGTTTACACTCTTTTACTTTTTTGCTGCATAATGGATAATGGGTAGATGCATTTGGAAGTAGTGCTTCTGAACCCCAACCTGCATCTCAGGCTGCTTCTAGCTCGTCAGCATCGGCAGACCTACTAGCTGGTAATTAATTACATTTACATAAAATGGTGTTTTGTTAAAGTTAAGTTTGGGTGTATTTTTATAAGTAACAGATATTATATAAATTTCAAGGTGCATGTTTTCTTTCCCTTTTGAGACATGAAATTGAAAAGCAAGACATTGTGTAATAGAAGGTTGATTATTTCCCAGGATTTGATGAAATTGGTCTTAAAATCACAGCTGTACACAAGCCACCCCTGTGGCTCCTTGGGTGCTCTTAATATGCGTTACTTTCAGTTAGCACATTCCTTTTTTGTTTATTAAGGAGGTAATGTGCTTATGTAGCAATTTTTGTCTTGTATTGCCCATGCCCACCTTTTTATTTAAGGAATTTGTGGGGAAAAGTACTGTGATATTTGACAGTTGGTTCTGTAACGTGAGAAACTGTTACAGAGTTCCACCCTTGGGTTGAAGCCGCTGCTACCTATATGTTACTGTAAAATAACTGATTATTCTATCTGAAAACCCCTGGAGTGATCCCAGTTCAACAGGGCCATAGTGTGAGGTAGATTGGCACAAGGTGCCTAGGATTATTGCTCATTGCCAGGATGGGATAGATAGAATAACAGGAAACATTTCAGCCACTCAAAGATAGTAAAAGCCAACTAATAGTTTTCCTTGGGACCAAATCAAAGTGTGCTTAATGACAGCTAGACCTAGACATTATTATTGTTACAAGCAAAGCATTTGCCAGTTGTCAGACCACAGTAGTAAGTTTCAGGTTCAAGTTCTCAGTCAATAGCGTCTCAGCAGAGGCTGCTGGTTTACCTTGCTCTGACTTGACTTAGAAGGGTACATAACAGGAGGTACGGCAGTGGCATCGCCGAGGCCACAAACACGCAGATGCAGCTTTGATGTCCCTCCCCTGTCATCACAAGGGTTGCATTTTGTCACAAGGCTGGCAAGGGGCTGATGAGAGTGTGGCTCACATCAGCACAAGGAAGTCACCAATGTCTGGAGTCTCTCAGCTTCAATTCCCTGCTACCCAGGTAGCCCTTGATAGGGTGAGAGACTAGTTCTCATTTTTTTAGTGTAATGAACAATCCTGACACCAGGAAGAGCAGACTAAGGAACATTCTTTCTTGGATTAGTGATGACTAGTGACCTCGTTGAAGGACCCTCATCAGCTTTCCAAGTTGTAGGAAGTTTGACACAAGGTCCAGAGTCTGGAGGTGTCATCACAGCCCAGCTGTTACCCTTTCCTTCTATCAGTCATTCAGACAGGTTGTTTAACAGTCTTTCCCAGGGGCAATAGCATTTCTTTTGCATCTTTCCCATTCTCTCCAAACTACCCTGGTTAAACATGACACTTTTGTTTTCTGAATCCACTTCAAACCAGTAACTGCCAACCGATATTTTCCTGAAGGGTGAAGAGCCAGGGTTCCACTGTGATGTCACTGTGGACTTTGGAAGCTACAAGTATAAGAGGCAGTGCACTTAACACAGACCACAGCTGGTTACTTGGGGAAAAAAATACTACCTTGCCTGGCTTTTCTCCTGACCTAGGTAGTCTTCATAACAGCTTCAAATCGGTCACAGTAACTTTGAAGCTCTTACTAAACCAGTAAACTTAATCCATGTTTTCAAGGTTCAGCAAAAGGATTTTAACAGGTCACAGAATTAGCATATTTGGGGGAAATGACCTTGTCAGTTTTTACATGAGGTTGCTAATTATAAACCTTTTGCTCTGAAGTTATAATTAAGCTTCAGGTAGCACATGAAATCAAATGTTCTGGCTTTTTGCCAAATTCCAAGAAGTCTTTCTTTCTCTCTGGGTAGCCCCCATCCTGCCACAGACCCCAGCAAGGGGTTTGAAGCCTGCCAGACAGAAGCCTGGCAGAGTGATCAGCCACCACTGACCACATCCAGCGCTGCAAAGCCATGTCGTCTTCTCCAGTGTCCCCAGTTTGTTAGGGCTCTCTGTGTTTCCAGGGCTAGAACCTGAGATACTGTGTTTCCAAAAGAGCCAGGTACACTAGAAACAGGAGCAGAGAGGCCAGTGGTGAAAGCCACTGTTCCCTTCCAGTGCCAAGTCAGACGTCAGTGACAGAGCCGAGAGATTTGATCCTGGGAGATGAGATGGATCTCAAATATACCTGCAACGAGCAGGAAGGGTTCTGTCACCTACTGCTGAGTCTAAGAGCAGGTAGCTGAGCCTCCACTGCTCAGCTTGGTACATGGATGGGTCCCACAGGGGAAGTGCAGAGAAAATGCAAGTCAGGTCCCTTCGCTAGAAGCAAGCTTAGATTACTCAACTGTGTTCTCCATCCAGAAATCTTAGTAAAATGGGGTAGAAAAGGGGAGAAATCAGTGCTGAAAGTGACAGTGTCATTTACATAGGTGTTTTTTTTTAAAATTTTTTTATTTATGGCTGTGTTGGGTCTTCGTTGCTGCGCGCGGGCTTTCTCTAGTTGCAGGGAGCGGGGGCCACTCTTCGTTGCGGCGTGCGGGCTTCTCATTGTGATGGCCTCTCTCATTGTGGAGCACGGGTTCCAGGCGCGCAGGCTTCAGCAGTTGCAGCACATGGGCTCAGCAGTTGTGGCTCGTGGGCTCCAGAGCACAGGCTCACCAGTTGTGGCGCACGGGCCCAGCTGCTCTGTGGCACGTGGGATCCTCCCGGACCAGGGATCGAACCCGTGTACCCTGCATTGGCAGGCGGATTCTCAACCACTGCACCACCAGTGAAGCCCTACATAGGTGTTGTTGACTGTGCCCTTCCCCCCTTTTCCACTGCATCTTCTTGTGATTATTTCAGTGATGGGAAAGGTATTTTTGTGTACATGTTTTTCTCTATTTTTTTCCTATTTAAATTAATTAACTTTTTAATATAAATAGGTATAAATGGGTTTTAATGTCTAGTTTGCTTTCCAAATATTTCTTGAAATTGAGTTTGTACATTTCTGTGTCTGATTTACTTGGCATGGGCCAATATCCTGATATAAGAAATTTTCACCTAATATCCTGATAGAGGAAATTTTAAATTACTTCTAACTTCTCCAGGTCTTAATTATTTGGGCTGGTTTTTCATACTTCTGTTTTGCTTATAGAAAAACATTTTTCTTGCTTGCTCAAGTAACAAAATAGCAAGAAGCCATGTTTTCAGTGAAGAATATCATGGACCATTAATATAATTCTATCTTATGAACCAGAAGCAACTTTCCTAGCCAAAAACTGAATAAAAACAAACCCTGCAAATATATACAATATAAAATCACAGTCATATTTATATAGGTAATCTAGCTGACAGTGGCTATTCTGAGTTTTCACATTGCCTAGACATCTTTATTTGATGAATATCAGTGACAGGACAAATATCTGGGGCCCTGTATTACAGTAATTTGCAGTGAAGCTTAGCACTTGGGTTATACCTGTGTGTGTGTCTGTGGAGATAGATCAGATAAGTCCACAGGCTATTGAAATAAAGAGGAACATTATTTTAAAAGATAAATGAGCCTAATCATGGATAACAAAGAAGTCCACAACTGGGCTTTCCTGGTGGCGCAGTCATTGAGAGTCCGCCTGCCGATGCAGGAGACACAGGTTCGTGCCCCGGTCCGGGAAGATCCCACATGCCACGGAGCGGCTGGGCCCGTGAGCCATGGCCGCTGAGCCTGCGCTCCTCAGCGGGAGAGGCCACAACAGTGAGAGGCCCGCGTACCAAAAAAAAAAAAAAAAAAAAAAGTCCACAACTGCCATCAGGTTCAAAGTAGGAATTTGAATTAAAAAAAGAGAGAGGGAGAGAGAGAGAGAGAGAGAGAAGGTTGTATTATGTGAGTCTCTAGAATCTTGTATTATTGGCTTTCAGTAATAAGACGGTTGTGAAAGAGTAAAAAAAGAAAAATAATACACAGACACAGTAATGGGAGGTTTAGACTGTCCAGAATGTAATGTCCGTTGCTTGACTGGGAGGAGATCTCACCTTATGCTTGACTGAGGTTAGATTTTTTTGAGGGCATAAATATGCATGTAAATAACAAGGGAAGTGCAATAAAGATGTAGTGTAAATTTTAAAAATGATTTTTAGAGATTTTAAACCAAAAATTAAGAATCACCTCAAAATTGGGGAGAAAGCTTTATCAAAACTTGGTTTGTAATTTAAAACTAGAAAATAAAGGCTAAGTGGATAATGTCTTAAAAATGGGCTTATCTCCCAGAAAAACTTGTTATTTTTCTTCATTTAATTTACTTCTAGAACTGTCAAATAGTACCAATTCCACAATTGAACTATGGGTAAAATATCATCTTAGTCACCCTCTACTCCTTGAGTAAAAATTTCGAGTTCTGTTTGGTGCACCCAGTGTGGTGACACTAGAGAAAATTCTAGAAAAGGCAACTGCTGTGGCCAAGGGGAACAGACGAACAGAATAAGTCTCTCCACATCATCGAGATTACTGGTGGGATGCAGGTATTACCCGTATCTCAGACGGAGTCTGGCTGGACCCTTGAGAGTTAAGTTTATAACAAATAGAAGGAAATATTATTTCACACAGTGAAGAGTAGAGCTGTCAAATTCCTCTCGTGACGAACCAGCTGAAAATGCAGATGTTTGAAAGCTAGAGACAGATTCCTGGATGACAGTGTAAAATGGATTATTAAGGGAGGTTAGGTATGTTGAAGGATATGCCTAACTTCTGAGGTTGACATCAAACAGGAAAACCGTGTTCTTCCATAATAGACCATTCTGGGGCAACTGTGCCATAATCTGTGCTAGCATAGGAATGTGCCTCTTCCTATCTTTAATTCCAAAGGTAGGGAAGAATAGGGGCCTGCCCTGTGAAGTCCTTCATAGTTTTGCATTCTCTGTGAACCAGGTGACACAGCTGGCTTTTTTTTTAAGCAGAGCCACAGAAGTCCTTGAACTGATTTAAAATATAGCCATGTGGAAATAATAACTAACCATTTCCACTAAATGGGAAGGTCTATAGAGGACCAATTCTTTCATCCTCTCTGGGGGTCAAAAACAGAAAATTGTCAGACAAAAGGTTCTCAGGGTATTATTTCTAGAAATATTGACTATCTCAGATTGATCATAGTAAATGGAATTTAATAACTGACTTTATCACTGAGAATAATGGAAATGGCAGTGTCTTTAACATAATAGAGCAGGGGTGAGAGTGGGGGAGTATGTGTGGGAGTGTGGTTATCTACCGATAGTTTTAACATTGCACTCCTTCGACCCAACTGATATGTAGACAGTGACTGTCAGTTTTGATATGTCTGCGTTAATAGAACTTCATTAAGTGTGTAGGCCGTTCCCCTGTGGAAAGATACATTCATAAGACTAATCATCTGTGATAAAAGGCAGTGTGTCTGTAGCTGGTGATTCAGTTGTAGGACAGTTCAAACATGTCTGCAGGACATCCGGAAGCCTAGTGATTATTACTTTATTTTCAATTCCACAAAGCACCTTTCTTAATATAATTCAGAACCGTAGAGAAAGAAAGAGTCGTGGTTAGGGTTCTCTTATTACTTACCTCTATTCCAGGGCTCTGACACTCTTCACTAGCAGGAGGAGTTCCCCAAACTCCTTAATTAATGTCTGTAATTTTTCTGCTTAGCTCTTCATTAAGAGTATAGCAACAGGGCTTCCCTGGTGGCGCAGTGCTTGAGATTCCGCCTGCCGATGCAGGAGACGCGGGTTCGTGCCCCGTTTCGGGAAGATCCCACATGCCGCGGAGCGGCTGGGCCCATGAGCCATGGCCACTGAGCCTGCGCGTC
>NW_006769725.1:2055376-2082643 GCF_000442215.2 Lipotes vexillifer | reverse complement strand
ACAGTGAGAGGCCCGCATAACGAAAAAAAAAAAAAAAAAAAAAAGAGTATAGCAACAACAACAACAAAAAAGAGTATAGCAACAGAATTTTCTTCTTTAACATAATCAGTTGGTTATTCTGTATCACTTAGCTTTTGAATTAGTCTAGGTTTGTGAGGGCCCCTGCTTCATAAGAACTGAGTATAATGGGGGAAAGTCATCTTTCTAGATCTCTGTCAAGTTTATAAATGTACCAGAAGGGGACAACTCTGGCGTTACTCCTGGCTGTCAGAAAGACGCCAAGTAGTATTGTGGTGAAGAACCAAGGCTCTGGAAGATTCCTTTGTGGAATCCTGGCTCTGCACTTGCCATCCTGTGACCTTGGGTGCATTATTTATCCTCTCTGACCTCAAGTTTCCTCATCTGTGAAACTTCCTAGGGTTGTTGTGAGGCTTAAATGAGCTAATATATGTTTTAGGTTGAACAATATAAAATTGCTGTTTTGTAGGATCAAAATAGTCAAATATCGGCAGTTTATGTGATTCAGATGGTTCACCCTAAAAAAAATACTCAGAACAGTGCCTGGCGCTGAGCCTCATGCCAGTTTTTGCTTTACCATCACTTTCTTAGAGAAAGCAGTAATTTTTTTACATTGAGTAGTGTTATTTATTCACCTATGGGAATGATCTACTTACCTTATGAAACTGAACAGCCCTAAGCAGATGAGCCCTGGGTAAATGCACATATTTTTCTATTTCTGAATTGTGGGTAGGTGTGTTCACTTCTCTTTGCATCTTTTCTAACTGTGGAAAAATAGGATTGAATCAGATGATCCTAAGGCCCTTTCCAACACTAACGTGCTGTGATTCTAGAATAAATTGTCTCTTCTTGAACAAGTTTTAAGAAACGGAGTCAAGTACCGTTGTTTCCACATTCACCTGTAACAGAGAGAACCACACCCTAGAACAATTGCCTAGATTTCCTGCAGCCATATTCCAAATTGTGTGGGATGTCTCCAAAAAGTCAGCATTAACACAGCCACCAATTTCCCTAAAACCGAAACAGTCATATCTTCAAAAATAATTACATCTAACCCATCTTTGCTTCATAATGATATTAGTTCTTAAAGATCTGGGGAATGTCTTATCTTCATTTAGGAAGGTTACATGATCCCTAAGTCACTCAAACAGTGCTAAAACCACTTAAAGTAGTCCCCATGAATTTTAAAAGACCAACTTCTAATAGGTAACAGTTTTCCAAATTGCAGTTTTTCATAAACATATGAAAAACTTAGGCATGGAAAGACTAAACCCATGTCACTATCAATTGCCAGGGACAACATGACTTTCTGGTTAGAAAACAGTAACTGGAGAATGTCACTAGAAGTCATTTTCAAAATTATAATTGATTATTATGAATTGTAAGCGGAAGGATTTTGGTAAGCATTCTTTATGTTTTTTGGCAAGCAGTTTGTAAAGAAAAGGTATAGCTAGATGAGAAAGGAATGTATATATGTGTATATATATACATATACAGTATATGTGTGTGTGTATATACATATATATGTATGTGTGTGTGTGTTTGTGTGTGTGTATATATATATACATATATAGCCAAACTGAGTGTAAAAAAGACTTCTGGTAGTAATACATTTTTGATAATAGAATATCATCTAATGACTTATTAAGAAATCACTTTCTTCACAGGCTGCATAATTTTGTACAGAAGCGAAACAGAGTGAGCTCTGCTTCTGTCTCTTGATTGAGAGCAGTAATTTACTTCCAGACTTCAAAGGAGAAATATTTAATTTGAGGTTTGGTTACTTTACAGTAGTCTTTGATTTTTCCTCACCTTTTAAATTCAAAAGTTGCCCTTCATTCAATAAGTGTAATTCAGTGTTTTAGGCATTTTGTTGAATATTAGTGGAAAAGGTGAAAACAAGAGCAAACAGTTCCTGACACCAAAAAGCCATTCCTAGGCTGGGGTGGAGAGATGTACCAGGCGCTGAGGACACAGAGGCAGAGCACATAACCCACGTGTACCGGCGGTGGGAGGGTCAGGGTGCGTTGTGGATGGTAGCAGCAGCAGGCAATATAAGGTAAGGAAGCCCTCCCAGAGTTGGCATTTGACTCACTGCGGTGCATTATGGCTGCAACTGAGTTTGCAGGGATGGGGAAGGGCCCAGAGACAGATGAGCTTGTTTGCCATGCAGAGGAACCTGCATTTTATGAAGGCAGTGAAGGATTTTAGAGACGTTTTCCACTCAGAAAGATCACTCTGGCTGCACTGTAGAGGCTAGATTGGAGGAGGTACGGGTTAGAAGCAGAAAGCCCCTTCGGGTTGTGTTGGGTGAGCTAAACTTGTCGGTAGCAGCAGTGGGACTGGAACATACACGAAATATATTAAGGAGGATTTGATGGCAGAGTACATGCATATTTTTCTGATTTGCCTTTTATTATTATACTGAGCCAGTGTGTACAACTAAGCATTTTCTAGCTACCTGGTATTGTGATTTGAAGAGACAAAATTTAAATACGATGAAAATAATTATCTGAAGTTTAACCCTAGTGAGACCTTCTTAGCTTTATGTACTCCATTATAACAGTAGATTAGATTGCTGCAGGTTCTTTTAACAAGGGTATACATTCTTGTGTGCTCTCTTATTTCCAGTTAAATTAAATCTCTCATTAATACATGACAGATTTCAAGATACTTGAAAAACTTTTTAAAAACTAACTTCCTGGGTTTCAGTGCCTTCTTATCCATATACATTCAATTCCTTTTTGGTCTTCTATGACTTTTTCTGACTCTGTTTTAATGGCCTTTACTTGTCTTTAGTTGTTTCTGCTTATATTTTTCTGGAACTATTTTTTTCCCAGGATTTGGGGGTTCTTTCATGGCCCCTTCTCCATCACCAGTGACTCCTGCTCAGAATAACCTGCTACAGCCCAATTTTGAGGCAGCTTTTGGAACCACGCCTTCAACTTCTAGCAGCAGCTCCTTTGATCCATCAGGTGAGGCAGTGATTTTCAAACATGCTTTTTATTTGTTCTGATTATAAAGTACACCACCTAAGGTTAGCGTGATATCAGGAAATTTATAAGCAAATATTGAGTGATGACCTTGTTTTAAAACTGTTCAATAAATCTCTCATTCTGTAATTTAAAGTAAATATTTTCTGTACATTTCAGTAGCTTTAAGAGTAACCTGCAATCCCTTTCTGTGTTTGTTTTTAACTTTTAGCAGAAATCTGACTTAACATGCACACCCATCTGTGTGCATGAGCTTACATGCACATGGTTTGGAGAAGGTTAAGGGAAAACAAATACTTTGTGCTAAATCTTTGTGCGGTATCTCAACGTGTGGACACTCCCACTGCTGTTGCTTACACCCTCTGAAGCTTGCCTGGCCCTTGGTTTTATGAAGTTGACACAAATAGTATTCTTTGCCTGCCTTTAACCTTTCATCCTGCTGTCATTTTGTTTGTATTCTCTTCCATTCTACTCTTCCCATGCTGGGTCCTTACTACAAATTTTCAATTGGTGAGTTTTTGGCAATCAAATGTGTTTCAGAAACACCCTAAATATGTCCCCTACTTGACAATTTGGTTGCTTCCTTTGCCAGTGCCTAGTTGAATGCTATCGTTCTTTTGAACTTAGAATTATTGTAGAGTGGTGTGTATGGTAAATATGCATAGTTTTTGATAAAAAATTAACAACCGTAAAATTTTTGACATAGTTATCAGCAATAACTTTTGTGCACATCCTATGAGCCTTCATTGTGAATGGTCTTTCTGTATTCCAGGAACTAAACAAGTGATCATTTGTTTTATGCTGATCAGGAACCATCCATAATGGCATGATTCCTGATGTTTAAAATAGTGTTTACTATAGCTATGCCCTTAAAGTTAGAACCAAAAGTGAATACTGTAATGAGAGAAGAAAATCAAAATTCTTACTTCTACAATATGGTCAACTGTTTTTCAGATACTTATTACTAGGTACTGACCATTAGATCAGGTTTTATTCCAGCACTGATTTCATAGAAACTAGGAGATTCGGCCTTCCTTTCTCGTTTAAGAATTGTTATAAAAGTAAGCATTGTAAATACTACACACTGAGTGCCTATATAAAGCAAGCATTATAATAAAGGCGTGACATATATTATCTATTTTAGTTTTCACAACAAATCCATGTAGTAATGGTACTCTCCCCACTTTCAAATGAGAAAACTAAAGCTCAGTCACTTTCTCAGAGTCACACGTTAGTGAGGCATGCAGCTGAATTTGAGCCCAATTCTGATTCCAAAGTCTATGCTCTTTCCTGTACATTATACAGATTTTCTTTTCCATCTTCACGTTCATTAGTATTCCCATACTTTATGAGTAGACATATGCAGAGATGTTCTTTTTTGGTGTTATAGTCGTTAAAAGTGTAAATGAAATGCCTTCTTTTATAAGATTGTAAATACATTCACTTGTTTCCATAGTTTTTCAAAAGGCAGTGTCCCTTTAATTTTGCATATGGGTTTTTTTGCAGTTATTCTGAACCTGGTCTATTTGATTTCCAGTGTTTGATGGTCTAGGTGATCTTCTGATGCCAACCATGGCACCAGCCGGGCAGCCTGCGCCCATCTCAGTGGTACCTCCCAGTTCTGCAGTGGCAGCAAGCAAAGCTCTTGGGAGTGATCTTGACTCATCTCTTGCCAGCTTAGTAGGCAGTGAGTAATATAGTTTTCTTTAACAGAATCATATGTGAATTTTTTTTCTCTATCTGTTCATATGTATTGTTTCTGGATTCACTTACAGGCGAGTGTGTCAAGGAGCGGACAGAAATTCTTAGTGCTTTACCCAGTACAGTTCCTTGGAAGATACACAGTCACTTTGCCGTTGTGTCCCAAGCAATACCCAGCACACTTTTGGGTTTTTTTTTGTTTTTTTGTTTTCTGTGGTACGCGGGCCTCTCACTGCTGTGGCCTCTCCCGTTGCGGAGCCCAGGCTCCGGACGCGCAGGCTCAGCGGCCATGGCTCATGGGCCCAGCCGCTCCGCGGCATGTGGGATCTTCCCAGACCGGGGCACGAACCCATGTCCCCTGCATCGGCAGGCGGACTCCCAACCACTGCGCCACCAAGGAAGCCCCCAGGACACTTTTAATCTAAATTACAGAAGGTGTAATTAGAGAGCATGTACAAGTATGAAACCAAGTGTATTATGTTTAAGAAGTACTTAATTTTTTATTTCTCTTGGAAATAACATAGAGTAGCTTAAATGCAGTATATTTACCAATTGAGTATCCAAGTTCATTTCAGTTACTCATTGAGCAAATATTTATTGAGCACCAGGCAGTCTTCCAGGCTCTAGAGATAAATCATGAACAAAACAGGTATAAATTTCTATTCGTAAGGTGCTTAGAAGGGCAGAGACAAACATTAAATATTTTCAAATAAATAAATTTTCTAGGGCCATGGAGGACAGAAACAGAACACGCTAAGAGGGATTGTGAGTCCTACAGAGTGCGAGTTAGAGTAGGCCTCACTGAGAAGGTAAAATATGAGCAAAGATTTGAAGGTAAAGGAATGAACCATATGGATATCTGAAGGAGAATATTTACAGGCAAAAGAGAGAGCCAGTGCAAAAGCACTGGGGCAGAAGATTGCCTGGCATATTCAAGGAGTACCAGCGAGACTAGTGGCTAGAGCTGGGTAAGTGAAGGAGAGGGTCCTAGGAGATGAGGGCAGCTATTATAAAGATTGTCTTTTTTCAAAAAACTCTGAATTTAATTTTTTTATTAAGGTGAATGGGTTTACCATCGCAGATACCTTTCATTTTACTCAAAGCTATATCAAAAATTTAGCAGATCCCTGAGACAGACCTTTTTTCCTATGCATTATCCTGTGGACATACTTTGTTTCCCATTCATCGTCCTTGGTCTGGACATTCATGAAAATGCTTTGTTGACAACCGCGGAGAGGTTATTTGAATATTTCTTCCTACTTTAAAATTTTATCTTACTGATGGATAGTCTGCAGTAGTAACTGCTTTTACTGAATATTATAATGTACTGTCTAGATCTTTCTTCAGAAATAAAGACTTTATACCTCCAGGGCTGAAAGTGCCACTGGCACACATCCCTCAGGTGGCAGCCACCTTTAAAATTATCTCAGCTGAAGCAAGCAGACCCACTTGAGAAATAGCCAGACAATCTGGATAAAGAAGCACAAATTCGAAGTAGTCACATTTTGCAACATCAAAACTCCTACAAAGCTACAGTCATCAGGACAAATGGTATTGGCTTAAGGATAGAAAGATAGACCAATAGAATGAAGAAAGATCTCAGAAATAAACCTCACATACATTGTCAAACAATTTTTTCAAGGATTCCAGGACCATTCAAAGTGGGAAAGGACAATCTTTTCAAAAAATATGCTTGGATAACTGTATAGCCACATGCAAACGAATGAAGTTGGGCCTCTTCCTTATACCATCCACAAAAATCCATTCAAAATGAATCAAAGATCTAAATGTAAGATATATCTGTAAAACTCCTAGGAAAAAAACTAAGTACAAGTCTTTATGACCTTAAATGAGGCAGTGGCTTCTTAGATATAATACTGAAAATACAAGCAATCAAAGCAAAAATAAATTAATAAAAATTCGTCAAAATTAAAAACTTTTGTGTTACAAATTGATACCATCCAGAAAGTGGAAAAACAACCCACAGAATGGGAGAAAATATTCCCATATATCTCATAAGGGACTTGCATCCATAATATATACAGAACTCTTACAATTCAATAATAAAAAGTAAAACAACTTAATTTAAAAATCGGAAAAGGATTTGAATAGATATTTCTCCAAAAAAAAAGCACAGGTGGCCAATAAGTATGTGAAAAGATGTTGAATGTCATTAGCCATCAGAGAAATGCAAATCAAAACCACAATGACAGGCCACTTCACACTCACTAGGAAGGCTATCATCAAAAAGATAATAACAAATATTGGCTAGAATGTAGAGAAATTAGAATTCACACAGAGCTGGTAGGGATGTAAAATGATGCAGCCTCTTTGGAGAACAGGTTTACAGTTCTCCAAAAGTTAAACATAGTTTCCATGTGGCACAGCAATTTCACTCCTAGCTGTACATCCAAGAGAATCGAAAACATATGTCCACATGACTTGTACACAGATATTCACAGAAGCAATTTCTATAACAGCCAACAAGTGGGAACAACCCAAAAGTCCATCAACTGTTGAACAGATAAACAAAATGTGGTACATTCATAAAATAATCAGCCATAAAAAGAAGATGAACCTTGAAAATATTTTGCTAGGTGAAAGAAGCCAAATACAAAAAGCCACATATTATATGATTACATTTATATGAAATGTCGAAAGCAGGGGAATCTTTAGAAGCAGAATGTACATTAGCAGTGGTCAGAGTGACTGCTAATGGGGATGGGGATTCCTTTGGGGTGATGAAAATGTTTTGAAATTAGAGTGTGTTAATGATTTCACCACCTTGTGAACATACTTTTTGCACTGAATTTTACTCTTTAACGGTATGAATTTTATGATATGTGAATTGTATCAATTTTTTTAGAAGTTTCATCTTACTATACACCCATTAGAATGACTAAAATTTTTAAAAGAAGAGAAGAGCTGACAGTACTTTGTACTTACCAAGGGTGTGGAGCCTCTGGTATTCTCACACTTTGCTGGTGGGAATACAACGTAGTGTTGCCATGGAAATCAGTTTAGCAGTTTCTTATAGTTAAACCTATACTTAATATGACTCAGTAAATACATGTCTAGGTACTTGTCCTAGAGAAATGAAAACATGTTCTCACAAAAACTTGTCCATGTATCTCTATAGGAGTATTATTTTAAAATGCCAGAAACAACCGAAATGTCTTTCACTGGGTAAATGTATAAACAAACTGTGGTAAACCCCTTCATTAGAATACTACTTAGAAATGAAAAGGAATGAACTATTGATGTACACAAGAGCACAGATGAATCTCAAATACATTATGCTAAGTGAAAGAAGCCAGACACAAAAAAATTATATACTGGTAATTCCACTTATACAGTTTACTTTTGTTAAGGCAGAACTATAGGGAATAGCCAGGGTTAGGAGTAAGGGCAAGTTTGGGTTGCAAAGAAAGAATATTTCTGAGTGATTAAATTGCTGTGAATCCTGATTGTAGTGATGATTACGTGTACAAATACCTATGTACTTGTCAAAATTTATAGAAATGTACAACACCCCCCAAAAAAGTCCCACTGAATTTCACTATAAATAAATATTTTATTAATGAAAATATATTCCAAAACTGAAAACAATTTTATCTTCATACTCCCTATCAATATTGCAGCTTTGC
Source organism: Lipotes vexillifer (assembly GCF_000442215.2). NCBI lineage: Eukaryota > Metazoa > Chordata > Mammalia > Artiodactyla > Lipotidae > Lipotes > Lipotes vexillifer. Next base: position 2,074,284 of record NW_006769725.1, on the reverse strand, counting down.
TTTTTTTTTACAGAAATTGACAAGCTGAACCTAAGATTTATACGGAAATGTAAGGAAGCCAGAATAAGCCAAAACATTTTGAATAAAGAAGAATCATTTTGAAAGACTCACACTTCATGATTTCAAAACTTAACTGCAAAGCTACAGTAATTAAGACGAGTGGTACTGCATAGGAAAAGGCATATACATCAGTGGAATAGAATGACAGTCTACAAATAAGCTTACACATCTGTGGTCAGTTGACTTTCAACAAAGGTGCCAGGACAGTTCACATTTTTGATTTGTTGAAAAGAATTTGTTGAAAATAATCACCTTTTCAACAGACAGTGCTAGGACAAGTGGATATCCACATGTAAAAGGGTGAAGTTAGACTTTTTATTTACCCCAAAGTAATTAATTCCAAATGAATCTATCACTAAGTGTAGGAGTCAAAATGATGAAACTTTTAGAAGAAAATTTATGAGTAAATATTGATGACCTTGGATTAGATAATGTTCCTAGATGGGACAGCAAAAGCACAAGCAACAGTAGAAAATAAAAGATAAATAGGACTGCATCAGAATTTAAAACTTTTGTGCTACCCAGGAGACCATCAAGACAGTGAAATATCCAGAATAAGTAAAGAACTCTTATAACTCAATAATGAAAAGACAACCCAATTTTTAAATGGTCAAATGATTTAAAAAAGACATTTCTCCAAAGAATATATACATGTGGCCAATGTACACATGAAAAGAGGCTCAACATCAGTCATCTGTGAAATTCATATCAAAACCACAGTGAAATATCCCTTCACACCCATTAGGATGGCTGTAATAAAAAAGACGGATCATAACCAGTCTTGATAAGGATGTGGAAAAATTAAAACCCTCTAACATTGCTGGTGAGACTGTAACATTGGGCAGCTGCTATGGGAAGCAGTTTGGCAGTTTCTGGAAATGTTAAACATAGAGTTGCCATTAGGCAGAGATGCCTAGAAAGCTCTTCCCCAGATCTCTGCTCAGCTTTGCGTAAGCTTCACCCCTATGAGGCCTTCCTTGAACACCCTATTTATCCTGCCTGCCCCTCACTCTCAGCCTACCCCACCAGTTCCCCCTTACCCTGCTGCTTTCCATTTTCCATAGGCTTGCCGTATCACCTTCTAGCAGCCTGTATACTCTTTTATTATTTTATTGTTTTATCATCCATCTCACCCCATCAGAATGCAAATTCCTCTGGGGTTGGGCTCTTTGTTTTTGTAACTAACCTATCCCAACTGCTTAGAGCAGTGCCTAGCATATGTAGGGTTCAATAAATATTTGCTGAAATAATAAATAAATTGAGATTAGAGCAGAATGACTAAGCCCCTTGGGTCAGGAGTCCCCAAGACCACCCACACATTTGTAGATCCACTAGAAGGACTCAAGGGAGTCAGCGCGTAGTTGTACTCACAGCTAAGGTTTATTACAGCAGCATAGTAAGGATACACAGCTGGATCATCAGGGGCAGAGACACAGGCAGCGTCCAGAAGAATCCACACATGGACTTCCTTATGCTCTCTCTTCCCCTTGAGGGGAAGAACACACAAAAATGCAGCAACCCATAGGATGTTCCTGCCCAGGAAAGCCCTTTAGAGACTCGACATCCAGGGTTTTTACTGGATTCTGATCCTGTAGGCATTCTGCCTAGCATGTACCAAAATATTAGTCTTGTGGAAGGAAAGCAGATTTTCAGCACACACCTTGTTTGTACAGTTTAGATACAGTGATCCACGCTTATCATTAGGAAAACTTTTATCTCAGTAATAGAGAACAATTTATATTAGTCAGGTCCCCAGCCACATGGGCCTTCCTAAGATAGCAGTCCCAAGCCTGCTATGTTCACTCTTTTCTGGACACCAGTTAAAATATGATCCTTAAGAATAACGTGAAGTGAAAGAAAATGTTAGACTTGAGAATATGTTTCCTAACGTGGTTTCTCCTTTGTAAAACTAAATGCGGTCATTTGTAGGCAAAATATGGACTTTTTCTAGACCTCTGATTCTTTGATCTTTTAAATGTCATATCATTTAAGCTGAGTATAGAGGTTTAAATTCTTTTTTCTTCTATCCATTTATAGATCTTGGAATTTCTGGTACCACGTCCAAAAAGTAAGTATTTTTGAAATTGTCTGGTTTTCTTATGAAAAGTGTACCTGTACTTACTTGAGACTATCCAACATTGCACTCATTGGAGTAATTACTCATTCCCAGGCTAGGTAACTGCAAAATTGATTTTTATTTCATTCCCAGTTTTTGTTTTTGTTGTTATTCTATTGGAACCTCCAAACTATTGGCTCTGCAGTGAGAAGGAATAATCTATTTCAGCCTCCATATTGTCACTAAGTATATCTAGAAATATTTGGGAATTGTGGTTTGAATACTTTAGTAGCTTTAAATTGTAGATTCATTATAGTATTACTAGCTAACATTGATTTTTTAAAAAGTCTAATGGGGGTCAGTTTTAGGGAAGAGTCCCCTGTCCCCTGCATCGGCAGGCGGACTCTCAACCACTGTGCCACCAGGGAAGCCCCAGTGTACACTTTTTTAGATGCATATTTCAACGTCTGTGAAATCGGGATGCATTTAACAATAGATGTAATCTTACAGTCACTTGAAGGCAGGTTGTAGTCATGACATAGTTATATGAAACCTTCTTTTGAACCCTGTAAGATCCAGAAAGTGCCATTATGGATTCATCTTCAATTCAACAAAGGATATACAATATTTATGATATACTTATTTGGAATTTTTTATAACCAGTGATGAATTCAGTTGAATTTTGTGGCACATTTTTCCATTAGAAGTGACAAGAAATTCTTGTTATCCCTGAGGTCTAAACTCTAACTGATTTTTTTGTCAAATGCTCTTAAGTTCTCTTAGATGAGATATGGTAAGACTTCTCTCTCTGTTTTAACCTGTTCTCTTTATTACTGCTTGACCCAAACAGACTGCTTCCGACCCCAGATAAAAGTATTTAGGGAGCCACACACCATTCTTTTCTGATTGTGTGTTTGTCTCTTTGTTTGTTTTGCATGCTTGATTTTAGGGGAGATCTTCAGTGGAATGCTGGAGAGAAGAAGTTGACTGGGGGAGCCAACTGGCAGCCAAAAGTAGCCCCTGCCACTTGGTCAGCAGGTGTCCCACCCAGTGCACCCTTGGTATGTAGTCCCCAGAGGCCAGGGCAGTGTGGGCACTTTGCCAGTTTCCAAGTGTATAGAGCAGGGTCCATGTTGCTGAATTTTGCTACTGACGTACTTTTTCACCCGCATTAGGAACAAGATGCCATATTTACCAAAATGCAAATTTCATTGAGTTTAATAAAGATTATGACCTGTCTTTTAATTTTAATTATTTCAAAACAGTATTTATGCTTCTTCAGATATTAGTCCTTTATTTGTACAATTATGGAAATGATTCTTCAAAACATGTAATATCATTGATCGTTATCTGTGTTTTACCACATTTCTTGCCCAAATTTCCTGATGGCCATAAGAAGTAATGAAAACTTTTTTTCTTACCAGAAAGATTGGGCAGTTTTCTATCGTGTAAGTGAGCTTTCATTTTAAAACCCTGTGGATTCTTCTCACCATTTTTTCAATTTGAAACGACTTTCACCATCTTTTCTGTAAAATTTAAATAGGTTTCATTTCTGTATGTTAAATTTCTATCAGTATATTAATGCCACCATTCGCTCTGTGGAAGAGCATATCACTGGAAATAAAGACTTAATTATTACTTAGTGCGATTTGCCACCACAAAAAGTACGTTTCCAGGATAGCAAAATTTACTATTTTTCTATATATGCCCCATATTTAGCAGAACTAGACTAGCTACTGCTTCCCCAGCTCACCCGTAGTTTTTCACCTTTGCTTACACCTTCATCTGTCTAATTCACCCATCTCTAAGGTTTTCTTGATGCCAACCTCTCCTTGTTGCCTGAATTAATTCCTAACCATCAACCGCCAACCCCAGCCAAACAAGCATGCATGGAAGTGAATTAATATAAATTAGAATATAAACATTTTAGATAGACTCCATTAAAAATGATGTGTTCCAGAAATTTATTTAAATATCTGAGTTTTTGAATTTAAAACACATTTTCTTTTTTCTTTTTATTTTATATTGGAGTACAGTTGATTAACAGTGTTGTGTTAATTTCAGGTGTACAGCAAAGTGATTCAGTTATATATATACATGCATCTATTCTTTTTCAAATTCTTTTGTTAAGTTGTTACATAGTATTGAGCAGAGTTCCCTATGCTATACAGTAGGTCCTTGTTGGTTATCCATTTTAAATATAGTAGTGTGTACAAGAACACATTTTCTTTTAAACAATTTTATAAATAGTAATGTTTTTGCACATAGTTTCGTAGCAAGTTTATAAATAAAAGTAAGCTCAAATCAATCTGAAAAAGGACTTTTGAATCAAAATTTACCACTAAATAGTACTAATAGTATTAATTGAACTACAGTTTATACCGTAGTTTCTATAGGAAAATACATTCTGTGCTCAGACTTGGTTCTCAAAACCCACTTCCTCTGGTCTCCCCACTCCACCCTGTGGTGTTTGTAAGAGAGCAGGAAATTCAAGGACTGATATTCTCTGCCTTTGGTGAGTTCAAAGTCTGAAAGAACTTAATTTTAAGAAGTGACTTCTAAAAGATAACAATGAGAAGATTGCCTATTATGTATGGATATTTACCTCTTCAAATCTTTCTTTTCATTATTTAAAAGCAGTGCTTAAGAGGGCCATTTTTGTATTTAGCTATAAATAGAGTTCCATTTTAATTTTTATAAAGGATACTTAGTAGAAAGCTACCAGTCTCTTAAACTGAGCTATGCCCAGGATAACCATATTTTATTCCCCAAGCTAGGGCTCTTTAAGGGTGGAAGGGAGCATAATTATTATCCTGGGACCCCAAGCATGTGCCTGGTACCTCGTGGCCCACATAGATGATGAGACCATAAGCAGGTAGCACTCTGGGCCTAGGCAGCTGCACTCCATTCTTTTTTTTTTTTTTAATTGACATAAAGTTGATTTACACTGTTGTGTTAATTTCTGCTGTACAGCAGAGTGATTTAGTTATACACATATATGTATATATATTTTTTCATATTCTTTTCCATTATGGTTTATTGTGGGATATTGAATATAGTTCCCTGTGCTGTACAGTAAGACCTTGTTGTTTATCCATTCTCTGTGTAATAGTTTGATTCTGCTAACCCCAAACTCCCAGTCCATCCCTCGGCTGCACTCTATTCTTAAATACAAAAACATTGCTGGGGGTAGAGGGAGAGAGATTCAATAAATGTAAATAACATCCCTAAAGAAAGAGAAAGCTTCCTTAGAACGGATCTTTTAAATCTGTTAATACTGCATATTGACATGAAAGCTCACAATTTATATTATCATCACCAAATTAAAAGAACTAATTTTTCTATTCTGTTCTATGCAAAATTAAAGAGACCTTATCTGCAGTCCTAAGAAGTTTATACTTAGCAGTGTTGCCCTTATCAGTGGGATAAAGCTGTTTAATGTTTTTTTAACAGGTTAATTTCAAAACAGTCATGGAGGGAAGGGCGATGAGAATACTGGCATCTGGCAGATCAGCTGTAGGTTTAAAAATTTAAAAAAGATTGGAGCCAGAGGTGAGGGTGGAAAGTAAGACAAGAAAGAAAAGTCTCAGGTAGAATCCACACAACTGGGGATAATTGTGAACAAACACACCAAGACACTGGTTGCCCAGGTTTGTATGTGGGGCAATTTGCTAAGTAATGAGGCCATTACCCCAGCAGGGGAAAAAAGAAGTCCTTTAAAAACGGTATTGAATTGGAGACCTTCCTTGGCCATCACCTCCCCTGAGATGAAGATATTAACCATACAAGGTTAAGAATTCATCAGATACTTTAATTAACAACTCTTTTGCTTCTTCAGGCCCACGAGGCTGCCAGTTATCTGATTGTCAGGCACCATCCCTGAGACTGAGATTAATGCTCTTATATTTTTAAACCCCAGAACTCCTTATTTTTGTTTATGAAGCAGAAAACTTTACGTTGTTCATAGTGAAATTCCAGAAAGTTAAAGACAGTAGGCTTTAGCATAAAGTGTCCACAGCAGCTGTGGAAAGAGAAATTAGAACAACAGAAATAATGTATTAGGAGGGCAGAGTTACATGTAGTCCTATTTCTTTTGTTTATTTTCTTTAACATTTTAGGTAATAATATGAAGGCTGTCCTGTGCAGTTATTTTATCATTATTAACCCTCACTTAGTTGTATAAAAATTCACTGCCATTTACTCCATTTACTGCAAAGCTCTTCTTCCTGAACAAAGCTGTAGCCTTGCCTTTACTTGGTGGTGCAGCTCTAAAGTTTTTCAGACCATAGCACCCAAGTTATATCTAAAAACCTTTAACAGGACTGGCATATCATCATGGCCATCAAGAGGGTTACTCATTCCTAGTTTTGAGCACAACAGACCCGTTAAGTTTCCATCAGACAAACTAGGAAGGTACTTGCAACTCGGAAATATGTGCATTTTACAGGAGGCCACAGAATCCACAATTCTCCCCCTAAAAACAACTAATCTTTATACGCCTATAGGTGAAAGATTTTGTTGAGTGTTGAAAAAGAAAACAACTTTTAAAACCTTAGGACAAGTAATACTGAGGGAGTAAATTATTAAGAGTTAATCTACCATTTGAGCAAAATGACAAACTTAGACTCCCTTTAAATTTTTTGACCCATTTGTCTGATCAGGATTATCTGCAGGTTCATTTTATTTTGGTAGTTTTTTTCTTTCACGGTCTTAAGTCCTAATGATACAATTCTTGTAAATACAGTCATTATTGCACGGTACAATTCTGATAAAATATGCAATTCTGGTGAATAGCCTACCACCTAACCTGTTGAAATGGTGAGTAGAGTGGATCTGAAGTATAATACTTCTTTTGTAGGGGAGGAAAAATAACTTTCCCTCTATCCTTCTGAATTCTAATAGAGACTCCTGTAATAAAAGATGTATGAACAAGAGAAAAACAGAAATTTATTAACATGTATGCCTCATATATACAGGGAGATACCCAGAGAAAAAAATGAGTAACTCCCCAAGGTGGCCCAAGCCACCAGCTTAAATATACCATCTTCAGCTAAAGACAAAAGAAAGAATGATGTGGGGAGGTTACCAGGAAAAGCAGGGTCAACAAAGATAAGATTTGTTATGTAGATTTAAGTCAGTGACTTCTCCGTTGATAAGATTCTCTTGTGATTTAGTCATCCTTCTCTTCCCGGTACAGAGAAGGAGACACCCTTACAAGTGGAGATTTCCTTTATAAATCTACATGTCCCTTGCAAAAGTTTAATTTCTACCGTTTTCACAGTTTCTCCTGCTGTTCTTCAAAATAATCAGCTGAAAATCATCCTTATGCCAAAGAAGCGTACGGTGGCGGCGTGGGTTTTTCTGCTACCCTTCGTATTTTCTTTCATTTAAAAATTTTTTGAGATAAATTTATGTAACATTAAATTCACCATTTTCACGACTTTAAAGTGTATAATTCAGTGATTTTTAGTATATTTTTGATGTTGTAAAACCATCACCATTCTCTAATTCCAGAATATCTCCATCACCCCAAAAAGGAACACAGTCTTTTCCAATTTTCCCCTTCCTTTGTAGCATGACATCCAAAAATTTACTCTGTTTCTGTGGATTTGCCTATTCTGGATTTTTAATGTAAACAGAATCATATACTTTGGAGGCTTTTCTGCCTGACTTTTTGGCTTCTTTCACTTATAATGTTTTCAAGGTTGATCCGTGTTGCTGCATATGTATCAGTACTTCATTTTTGTACTGCTGACTATTCTATTGTTTGGATATACCACATTTTATTTATTCATTCATTAATGGATGGACATTTGTGTTGTTTCCACTTTTGGCTGTTATGAAAGATGATTCTGTTATTTGTATACAAGTTTGGTAAGAATATGTATGTCCTCAGTTCTCTTGGGAATATACCTAGGAATGGAATTGCCAGGACTTGTGTGACTCTGTTGAGCTTTTTGAGGAACTGCCAAACTTTTTCACAGCAGCTGCATCATCTTATGTTTCCACCACCAATGCATAGGGTTTCAACTGTGGTTTTCATGTGCATTTCCTTAATGGCTAATGATATTGAGAATCTTTTCATGTGCTGTTGGCCATTTGTATATCCTTTTTCAGAGAAATGTTTGTTCATGTCCTTCGCCCATTTTATAATTGCGTTGTCTTTTTATTGTTGAGTTCTAAGAGATCCTTATTATTCTGGATACCAGATGCTTATCAGATACGTAATTTGCAAATATTTTCTCCCATTCTGTGAGTTGTCTTTCTTGGTAGTATCTTTTAACGCACAAAGTTTTTGATTCTGAAACGGTGTGCGGGCCTCTCACTGTTGTGACCTCTCCCGTTGCGGAGCACAGGCTCCGGATGCGCAGGCTCAGCAGTCATGGCTCACGGGCCTAGCCGCTCCGCAGCATGTAGGATCTTCCTGGACCGGGACACGAACCCATGTCCCCTGCATCGGCAGGCGGACTCTCAACCACTGTGCCACCAGGGAAGCCCTGTTGCTTTTGCTTTCGGTGTCATATTTAAGAAGCCATTGCCTAATCCAAAGCTTAAAGATTTACACCCAGATTTCCTTCTAAGAGTTGTATAGTTTTATCTGTTACATTAGGTTTTTGACCTATTTTAGGCTTATTTTCATATTTGGTCCAAATTCTTTGTGTTGCATGTGGAAATCTAGTTAATCCCAGAACCATGTGTTGAAAAGACTGGTTTTTCTTCATTTATTGGTCTTGGCATTCTTCTCAAAAATCAGTTGGCCATAGATATATAGATTTATTTCCAGACTCTCTTTTCTGTTGTATTGACCTATATGTCTGTTCTTATGCCAATACCACAGTGTTTTGATCAATGTAGCTTAGGAGTAAGTTTTGAAAACAAAGTGTGAGTCCTCCAAATTTGTTCTTGTTTTACGAGATTGTTTTGGCTATTCTGGGTCCCTTCCATATCCATATAAATTTTAGGTTCAGATTGTCCATTTTTCCAAAAGAAGCAGTTGAAATTTTTATAGGGTTTACTCTGAATCTGTAAAGCAAATTGGGAAATATTGCCATCTTAACAATATTGTCTTCCAGTCCATGAACAGAGGGCATCTTTCTATTTATCTGAGTCCTCTTTAATTTCTTTAACAATGTTTTATAGTTGTCAGTGTACAAGTCTTATACTCTCTGTTAAATTTATTTCTAAGTATGTTGTTTTTAATGCTGTTGTAAATTAATTTTTTATAATTGCATTTTTTATTGTTCATTGCTAGTGTAAGGTGAATGTCACATTGATTTTTGTATATTTATTTTGTATCCTGTGACTTTGCTGAACTTGTTTATTAACTGATAGTTTTTTTGCATGTGGATTCTTTAGGATTTTCTGTATATAAGCTCATAACATCTACAAATAGAAATAGTTTTATTTCTTCCTTTCTTTCTGGATGCTATTTCTTTCTTTTTCTTACCTAATTGCCCTGACTGGACTTTCCAGTACATCTTTGTCTTGTTCTTAGGGAGAAAGCTTTCAGTCATTCAACATTAAGTACGATGTTAGCCATGAGTTATTTGCAGATGCCCTTTATCAGGTTAAGGAATTACCCTTCTGTTCTTAGTTTATTTAGTGTTGTTTTGTTCATGAAAGGATGTTGGATTTCGTCAAATGCTTTTTCTGCATCTACTGAGATGATCTTTTTTTCTTATGTTCTGTTAATATGACATATTACATTGATTGAGCCTACCTTGCATTCCTGGGATAAATCTCACTTGGTTTTGGTGTGTAATTCTTTTAATATGCTGCTGGATGTGGTATACTAGTATTTTGTTGAGAATTTTTGTGTCAATGTTTGTAAAGGATTTGGTCTGTAGTTTTCTTTTCTTGTGATGTCCTTGTCTGGCTTTGGTATCACAGTAATACTGGAATCAAAGAATAATTAGAAAATGTTCCCCTTCTATTTTTTTTTTTTTTTTTTTTTTTTGAGAGCTTGAGAAGGATTGAAATTAGTTCTCCTTTATAAATGTAATAGAACTGACCCGTGAAGCCATCTGGTTTTGGGCTTTTCTCTGATAGAAGGTTTTTGTTTACTGATTCAGTCTCTTTACTTGCTATAACACTATTTAGATTTTTCTATTTCTTCTTGAGTCAGTTTTCGTAGTTTGTGTCTTTCGAGGAATTTGACCATTTCATCTAGATTACCTAATGTTTTAGCATGTAATTTCTGATAATATTTCCTCATAATTTTTTATTTCTGCAAGGTTGGTAGTAATATCTCCACTTCCTTTCCTGATATTGGTCATGTAATTTTCTCTCTCTTTCTTGGTTTGTCTACCTGAAAGCTTGTTAATTTTATTGATCTCTTCAGAGAACCAACTTTTGGTTTCTTCTATTTCCTCTTCTGTTTTCCCATTCTCTATTTCACTTTTCTCTGATCTAATCATTATTATTTCCTTTCTCTGCTCACTTTGGAATTGGTTCTTCTCTTTTCTAGTTCCTTCTGGTGGAAGTTTAGGTTACTGATTTGAGATCTTTCTCCTGCATATGGGCTATATGTTCTTGTTTCTTTGCATGCCTCATAATTTTCTGTTGAAACCTGGACACTTCGAATATTATAATATGGCAGCTTTGGAAATCATGTTCTACCCCCTCCCCAAGGTTTTTGTTGCTACTTTTTTTGTTGTTTTGCTACCTTGGTTGGGGGGAGGGGGTTATTGTTTGTTTGTTTGTTTTGTCCTTTTAACTAAGTGGTCAGCTAATGATTAGACAGATACTACTTAAACTCCTGGAATCAAGAATATCTCCCAGTCTTTGCAGAGGGGCTCTGAGTATGTATTAGGCATGACTTCAGACTCAACCAGGCACTTTGCAACTCTGCCTTAGCGATCACTGCTGCTTTCTTAAAGCCTCAAAGTCAACCCAGAGGCATCTCACATCTTTCCTGAGCATATGCACAGCCCTGGGCATGTGCCTGGCTATCTAAATTCCCAGGAGAAGGTCTGGGTTTTTCAAACCCTTAGTCCTCAAAGCATCTCATTCTCCAGCCTTTCCTTCTGAGCTTTTTGTTTAGTCTGCTGTTTTTGCTGACTGATATCCATTGCCTGATACAGCAACAACTGAAAAATTTGCCTTTAAGTATTTTCCACAAATGTCTTCAGGTAACAGCTTTAGCACTAGATGGGTTCCCAGTTTGGCAAGATAAGGACAAGCCTTTTGGGCCAGTGTTTCCAGGGAGCCACCTATACACGAGACAAGACAAAGCAAATAATTAAAATATATTCTGCTCCTCGTGGTACTATTACTGGGACTGTGTGCTGTTATTTTCAAAGCTACAGCTGAACTGGAGAACAGTGGCTGGAACTCTAGGGTAAGTTAAAATGCCCCAAAGCTCAATGTTCTTACCAAGATTCAGCTGATTTTTTTTTTTTTTTGATTAAGTACTTTGTAGGCTGCTGCAAACTTTTAGTTAGTTTCCAGAGTTCCAAAAAAGTTGATTTTGACCATTTTTGCCTGTTTTTCCATTGCTTTTGTGCCTAGGGGGACTCTTAGAGTTCCTTATTCCACCATTTTTGCTGATATTACTATAGTATTTTCTTTTTCAATTAGGATTTTGCTCTAACGGTTAACTTAAATTTAAGAGATTGCAGCAGGGTTAATTTTATGCATAAGGGAAATTATTAGGGGTTTTGGTGTGTGACTGAAAACTATCAAACCTGTGCCTGAAATGGGATATATGTATGATATTATGTGCTGTCCTCTAAATGCTTCCTTAAACTTAGAATTAATTTTGGCCTTTGTGCAAACGTACAACAGTCAAAAGTCAGAGAGAAGCAAATGTAACACAGAAAAGAATAATATAAAAATGGGGGGAAAAATGGAAACCAAGCATTAAAAATGTAAATGAAAGCATTCTTTAAATTTCTAATTCAGTGCCTATTGGAGGATATAATGATAGGAAAAGACAAGCTTAGAAAAATTTGACTTGTTTACAGTGAGGGTGGAATAAAGAGATAGAGACGAAGCCCAGTGCTTGAGTGTAAGCTGAGCCCAAATAAGTGAACCCAAGTAGCACCACAACAGTGAACATCAAGTTAGTAACCTTCCTCATATCATTGGCGTGGTGCTAGTGCCTTTTTTTTTTTTTTAATTTAAAACTGAAATTTGAGATTTCTTTACATCTTTACACATACTTAAGGGTTTAAAATTGTATTCTGTCATTTTAAAACCAAATTATTTTGGTTCTTTTTGTTTGTTGTTGTTGTGTGTGTGTGTGTGTGTGTGTGTGTGTGTGTGTTGTTTCGTTTTCATAGCAAGGAGCTGTACCTCCAACTAGTTCAGTTCCTCCTGTTGCCGGGGCCCCATCTGTCGGACAGCCTGGAGCAGGATTTGCAATGGTGAGTGATGACCGGTGCTAAAAATTGTAATGAATACTTCTACGGCCTTCACCAAATCCCAGATTAACTCTAGAATATAATTCTCCCCAAAATGCAGTCAAGTAAAATGTAAAAAGTTAAGTCATCTGCTTTAGATATTAAGTAGTCTACAGAGGGCATGACTGAGTCACTTATAAGACACTTAAATTCTGGCATCAAAATAATTTTTATAGTATACTGTTATGTCTTTTTTTTTTTTTTTTTTTTTTTTTGCGATATGTGGGCCTCTCACTGTCGTGGCCTTTCCCGTTGCCGGACGCGCAAGCTCAGCGGCCATGGCTCACGGGCCCAGCCGCTCCGTGGCATGTGGGATCCTCCCGGACCAGGGCACGAACCCGTATCCCCTGCATCGGCAGGCGGACTCTCAACCACTGCGCCACCAGGGAGGCCCCTGTTATGTCATTTTTGAAGTACTATTTACCAAACATATTTTTAGCTCAATCATCAAAATCCACTTTTAATCACTATACTAGGATTTTTCACTTACCACGTTTATCACTAGCAAATTTTAGAGCCGTTTTCCGTAAAGAAACAAGTTTTCATCTCTTCAAGAACTATGCTTCCAGAAGATGGATAAACAACAGCAAAGCCTGGGTGGGGTGAGGATGCTGTGTGGCCAGCCAGGCTCCTACTACGCCTCAGTGATTCTCTGCCGTCTGGCAGCCTCACAGCACCCATTGTTCAAAATTACAAATTAGGGCTTCCCTGGTGGCGCAGTGGTTGAGAATCCGCCTGCCAATGCAGGGGACACGGGTTCGTGCCTCGGTCCGGGAAGATCCCACGTGCCACGGAGCAGCTGGGCCCGTGAGCCATGGCCACTGAGCCTGCGCATCCGGAGCCTGTGCTCCGCGACGGGAGAGGCCACAACAGTGAGAGGCCCGTGTACCGCAAAAAAAAAAAAAAAATTACAAATTATACTTTCTCACAGACCTGGATTCCTCAGGGGATATGGGGATATATGTATACGTATAGCTGATTCACTTTGTTATACAGCAGAAACTAACACAACATTGTAAAGCAATGATACTCCAATAAAGATGTTAAAAAAAAAAAAAAGGAAAGAAAAATTTTCAGGAACATATTAAAAGACATAAAGGTCAGGATATTGCCAGAGTAGATTCCACTCATGCTATGAACTGCTCTGCTTTTCAGCCTCCTGCTGGGACAGGCATGCCCGTGATGCCTCAGCAGCCTGTCATGTTTGCACAGCCCATGAGGAGGCCACCCTTTGGAGCCGCAGCTGTACCTGGCACACAGGTCAGTTTTTAAATGTCCCACAAAAGAATGACATTACTTTATAAATGTAAAACTGTCATGTGACAAACTGTTTAAAAATGTTTTTACCTGATACAGTCTTCATACCTGTTGCTTCAGAAGTAAAGGGAACATGGAAGAGAGATGAGCAATAGTGTGACATTTGGAGGAAAATGATGGAAATAACTAACTGTCCTAAAGTCCCTCCGTTCCTCTCCTACTTAATTCAGGATGGTTCCTGAGAACTACCAGGTGTTTAAAGTATCCAGGCATTTAGTCCAGAAAAAATGAGCAGCTCTGATCCATACTCTTATTATGTGTTCCCAAAGTTAGCCAAACGGAAAGTTAGGGACACAGTCCTCCAGATTGCCAAGTTTGCCCAAGAGTAGTAACACAAACTGCAGTGAGTTTGCCAAACTGCAAAGCCTGAGGGAGCAGTTCCCACAAGGCTGCCCTCACATCAGACCCTTCAGGTCCCAAGGGCCACCCTCAGTTCCAACCAGCTGCCTACAAATTTGAGGGTTCCCAGGACCATCCTCAGATTAGACAGTTTTCTAGAATGACTCATAGAACTCAGGGGAGCACTAACTTTATGATGACACTTGTAGTGTAGCAAAAAGATGCAAATCAGATCCAGCCAAAAGAAGAGATGCGTAGGGTAAAGTCTGGGAGGGGCCCACACATGAGGCTTCTTTGTCCTCAGGGATGCATTACCCACCTGGCATCAACGTGTGAGGATACGCAAGCCGTACTGCCAACCCAGGAAGCTTACCTGAGCTTCAGCCTGCAGAGTTTTTATTGAGGTTTCATTAGATAGGAATGACTGATTGAGTTCAACCACATGGGAAATAATTCAGTCTCCAGCCCTCCTCCCTCCCTGAAGGTCAGGCTCATATTCTGTGGCCCAAAGACTTAACTCTGTAATCACATGGCTGGTCTTTCTGGCATGGCTAGCCCTCCACCCTGAGTCATCTTGTTAGCATGAATTATCAGGTGTGGTTCCAGACACCCACCCTGAATAATGAAGACATTCGTATCACTCAGGACGTTTCCAAGGGTTGAGAGGTTACCTACCAGGGTCCAGGACAAAGGGCAAACCTCTCTTTAGATGAGGCCAAATTTCTTACTGCACAATGTGCTACGTTCATTTATGAAGATGCTAAAATATATGCACTTGGTTGAACTGTTTTGCTGCTAATAGTGATGTTCATACTGATGAATCACGCTTTCTTTATTACTCTTATAAATTGCCTGGCCAAAGTGAAGGTATATGTAGAACCAAAGAGGTCACTGTGAGAAATTGATTTAGATGGAGACAGAACATTGTAACTACTAGCACCATGCTGAGCAAACCAAAACCAAATATATTTTAAGGATATCAGTAAATAGTTTCACTTCTATAATGTTTTTAATTTACCACATGGGTATTTTTATTGTTTCAGCCAAGGAATCCTACTGTGAACTTTCTGAGTGTACTTTAATCCCCTTTGCTTCCTTGAATCATTTCTAAATTCATTTTCTACCTGTTCCCCAAATTTGCTTTCTTCAGCTTCTTTACTTTAACCCTCAAAAGCCATAATGACCAGGAGAGAGAACGGTGGGTGTCCAGAGAGATGAATTTACAATGTAAGAGACTCTAGCCTTCAAGGCCATAGCCAAAGCACTGGCTTCATGAGAAATCTTCTGTTCTGCTCTCATACTAATGAACGCTGCCTAAAGTTGTCTGGGGGGAGTGGGGTGGTAGTGAGGAAGCTTTTAGGTGTAATAGTTGGTTTTAAATTTAATCTGGATATATTTAAATTCTAAGAAGGATCTCATTTATTGTGAATGTCTCCTTGATGGTTAAATATATCCATGACTATCTACCTCCTTTTTGAAAAAAAGGAAAGATGTTCCTATTTTTATGAGATTTTTAAGTCATTGTATTTGGTGTGCTGAAAGTTTTAGAAATAAATTAATATAATTTTATTATTTAAGGTAGTTTTTCTGTGTGATACCAGTGTTACAGAGCATCAGTTTGCTTACTTAATTCACAGAATGAAAATGAAAAATAGATGATATAATGAAAACACAGTGTTTTCATCATTTAATTGAATTTATGGTAATTTAGGAAATGGTATGCCATACTTACACAATTTTTAGATTGTATTTCCTATATCAGAGAAGAAGCATAGCTGATTATATACTAGATAAGAAAATAAACATGAGTTGGTAGCTTTAGAAAACAAAACAGGTTTTCATTACTGATGTATGGACTATTCCACTATTGCTCAGTTGGTTAGTATCACGATGTTGTCATATCACCTAATTATTAATTATAGACCAGTCCTTGAGCTTCTTATCTTCCAGACAACTTTGACCCTTACCCCGGTCTTTCTATGAAATACGATCCCAGTTTTACAAATGGAAATTTGACTGATACATACTACAGTCAGTCAGTAGTTCATGGACATAGGAACAAATCTGAAACTTCTTACTTCTGGAACTTTGTTTATGGAACCAATGAAAACATACATCCGTGCCCTACAATCCCAGGTCTCTGAGGTTTCCATCATGTTATAAGCATAGGAAATTAATTAGACACGAAGGATACATGTCAGTTATTGCTCTGTGTAAACTGCATGACCTTTTTCAAGGCCTTGGACCCTAACATTCCTGCGAAAGCCTGTTCCTAGAACTTATGTCTGTCACACAATGAAATAATTTAGGTATTCACTAAACAGAAACAAGGTAAGAAAATTTTTTGTTGCTTTTGCTGCAGGTTTAGTATGATTCTTCTCTATAGTCTGTAATAATTAGTCCTCTCTACAAGCTGGTTAGGCAAGACTGGAATTAGCGACATTCATAACTAGGAGACTATTTGCTCATCTGAAACTAACAGTGCCCCATAACTTGACAGGTTTTCACTTAAAATTCTTTACATGAAATCCTAGTATATTTAGCTGATATTTTAAAATAATTTCTTAAGTAACTTTCTGCAAGCTGTTTTCTTCCCATTTTTCCTTCAAACTCACTGTCACTCTAAGAGAAGTCATTTATATTCCTTTATTAGTTTAGTGGTACTGATAACTCAAAGTAAAATGCTTTGAATAGAGAAATTGTTTGGGTTTTTTTTTTTTTTTTTTTACTGTATATTCATAATAGCTTTAATGTGACTAGTTTTTCACATCTTCCCTAACTAATATCCATATTGTTCTACCAGAGTCCTCAAATTTTACTTTGGCTAAATTTGATGTCAAAGAATTTCAAGAAAGCCAATATCCTTTGAAGTGTGTTTTATAAATCCAAAATCTAAAACAACACTGTGACTAAGTAGAACAAAGTAGATTTTGTAAACTTTTAGCCATCTAATCTTCCGCATGTTTGTTTTCTGTGGTATGTGCTCAGCCTAATGCTTATCTATCTCTCTGTTTGCTTTCTGTTTCCACTGTCTTGGGCTGGCTTTTCCCCCTTAGCTTTCTCCAAGCCCTACACCTGCCACTCAGAGTCCCAAGAAACCTCCAGCAAAGGACCCATTAGCGGATCTTAACATCAAGGATTTCTTGTAAACAATTTAAGGTATCTACCATTGAGCTTTTCCTGTGGGCTTGTAATAATGACCTATGCTATGCTTAGCTATTTTATTAGGTATAATATTTGTACTTCTGTGTTTTTAATACATGTATATAATAATAATAATTTGAATGTTTATGCTTTTTAAATCAATATTGAAAGCCATCTTTATCAGTGATTTTTTTAATCTTAATTTATAAAACTAAGAGGGAGAGAAACCTCCAAATTGTCCTTACACTGGAAAGCACAAAGATTATACTGACAAAGCACAAAGTTGCCCAAGCTACTACGTAAATTAGGAAATTACCACTTTATTCCATGATGACTGGAATTTATGGAAAGGTAACATTTATAATACTTCATTTCGAAATTGTCTAAGAATATATTTGGCTACAATAATTGTAATTTTATTTTGCTTATTCTTCTTTATTCTCATCAAATAAAGCTTAGATTATTATCCTTGTATTTCTGCATTCGAGCAAAATTTTAAATCTCTAACATTCTAGTTTTAAGTTTCTAATGTAGTTTATGAAATTACATTATGACTAGTAGTGGACTTACAGAAGAAAACCGATGAAGGAAAAGGGTTTACTACTAACCCCAGCACCTAACACAGTGGGTAGGTTCTCAAGAAATCCTTGCTGAATGTGGATGAACAGTAGTAATGATGCTTTTCATTTACATGGCGTTTTTCGTACTTGCCAGTTGTTAACTTTTTGACCATCTCTGTAGATCAGACCCTGCAAGATAAACTAGTCAGGTACTTTTGCCTCCACTTCACAGCTAAAGAAACTGTTCCTTGGCATTAAGTGATTTACCCAAGGCCATACTGGAAGAGCAGTAAGAGTGTCGAAGCTTTTGGACCCCCATCCAGTGTTATTTTTATCCTGTATCTACTACCTATATTTTTTAAACTTTTTCAAATGCCTACTAAGATTTTTGTGGATTCCTGCCTTATGAGTTTTTTCTTCATACAAAATTAATAAACAATTTATCATTTTAAGGCCTTGGCATCTCAGCCAAGTAATTCTCCTTGTGCCCAACTTTTCTGTCCCACTTTGGTTTGGATTGGGCTGAGGTAGGCATCATGTAGGCTTAAGTAAGACAATCATCACTTATTTCTTAGCAGCTGAAGTTTCAGGAATGACCAAGGACACTGCAGGGGGCAGCCTTTTATCCGCCTTCTATTCAGTAATACTGCTGTCTGTGCAGGAACTCTGATAAGGACCTGAAACAGAGATGCTTTAGACAGCCCCTGCCCTCAGACATTCACAGTCAAAAGAGGAACAGATACAGACTATGTTTTAAAGAAGAGTTACCCCCATGGCTGAGCCTGAAGACCCCAGGAAAGTTTTCCTGGCAGAGATGATGAAGCGTGGGAGATAGCCAGGGTGACTAGTGGGGGATGGCATAAGTGAAAGCTTTGAATCACCAGGGATATCTCCCCTCTATTCTGTTCTGTCACTTGTGCATCTGTTTAGTGGCTCCTTGAAAACCATAACTGAAAAGGACCAAAAAAAAAAAAAAAAAAAAGGGGCCCCCCCCCTTCCCCCTTTTTTCCCTGCCCTTTTTTTAAGGTT